>NC_084573.2:7892500-7942500 GCF_033978685.3 Nerophis lumbriciformis
GTTGGGAAAGGGCATGTTCACCACTGTGTTACATGGCCTTTCCTTTTAACAACACTCAGTAAACGTTTGGGAACTGAGGAGACACATTTTTTTTAAGCTTTTCAGGTGGAATTCTTTCCCATTCTTGCTTGATGTACAGCTTAAGTTGTTCAACAGTCCGGGGGTCTCCGTTGTGCTATTTTAGGCTTCATAATGGGAGACAGGTCTGGACTACAGGCAGGCCAGTCTAGTACCCGCACTCTTTTACTATGAAGCCACGTTGATGTAACACGTGGCTTGGCATTGTCTTGCTGAAATAAGCAGGGGCGTCCATGGTAACGTTGCTTGGATGGCAACATATGTTGCTCCAAAGCCTGTATGTACCTTTCAGCATTAATGGTGCCTTCACAGATGTGTAAGTTACCCATGTCTTGGGCACTAATACACCCCCATACCATCACAGATGCTGGCTTTTCAACTTTGCGCCGATAACAATCCGCATGGTTCTTTTCCTCTTTGGTCCGGAGGACACGACGTCCACAGTTTCCAAAAACAATTTGAAATGTGGACTCGTCAGACCACAGAACACTTTTCCACTTTGTATCAGTCCATCTTAGATGAGCTCAGGCCCAGCGAAGCCGACGGCGTTTCTGGGTGTTGTTGACAAGCGGTTTTCGCCTTGCACAGGAGAGTTTTAACTTGCACTTACAGATGTAGCGACCAACTGTAGTTACTGACAGTGGGTTTCTGAAGTGTTCCTGAGCCCATGTGGTGATATCCTTTACACACTGATGTCGCTTGTTGATGCAGTACAGCCTGAGGGATCGAAGGTCACGGACTTAGCTGCTTACGTGCAGTGATTTCTCCACATTCTGTGAACCCTTTGATGATATTACGGACCGTAGATGGTGAAATCCCTAAATTCCTTGCAATAGCTGGTTGAGAAAGGTTTTTCTTAAACTGTTCAACAATTTGCTCAGGCATTTATTTGTTGACAAAGTGGTGACCCTCGCCCCATCCTTGTTTGTGAATGACTGAGCATTTCATGGAATCTACTTTTATACCCAATCATGGCACCCACCTGTTCCCAATTTGCCTGTTCACCTGTGGGATGTTCCAAATAAGTGTTTGATGAGCATTCCTCAACTTTATCAGTATTTATTGCCACCTTTCCCAACTTCTTTGTCACGTGTTGCTGGCATCAAATTCTAAAGTTAATGATTATTTGCAAAAAAAAAAAAAATGTTTATCAGTTTGAACATCAAATATGTTGTCTTTGTAGCATATTCAACTGAATATGGGTTGAAAATGATTTGCAAATCATTGTATTCCGTTTATATTTACATCTAACACAATTTCCCAATTCATATGGAAACGGGGTTTGTACAACTTTCTCCGACGCTGCCACAGAAAGACGTGTTTTATGCCACTCCTTCTTTGTTTCATTTATGTCCACCAAACATTTTATACTGTGCGTGAATGCACTAAGGTGAGCTTTGTTGATATTGTTGACTTGTTACGGAGTGCTAATCAGGCATATTTACATCATGTTAAAGTTAAAGTAGCAATGATTGTCACACACACACGAGGTGTGGCGAAATTATTCTCTGCATTTGACCCATCACCCTTGATCACCTCCTGGGAGGTGAGGGGAGCAGTGAGCAGCAGCGGTGGCCACGCCCGGGAATAATTTTTGGTGATTTAACCCCCAATTCCACCCCTTGATGCTGAGTGCCAAGCAGGGAGGTAATGTCTCCCAATGTTTTATAGTCTTTGGTATGACTCAGCCGGGGTTTGAACTCACAACCTACCGATCTCAGGGCATGTTGCCATCATTATAAAACTTATATAAGTCTTTAAATTTTTTGCGGCTCCAGACAGATTCCTTTTTTGTATTTTTGGTCCAATATGGCTCTTTCAACATTTTGGGTTGCCGACCCCTGACTTAGGCCTACTACGCTACTGTATTTTAACAATGGTCATTATGGTGGTACTTGGAGAGCCAAGTTTTTTTGAGGTGGTACTTGGTGGGAAAAGTTTGGACATTTCCACATGAATGTTTTTTTTTTTTTTTTTTAGTTTAGTGTTGTATGGACACACCCAAGCAGTCGCGTTGCCAAGGAAACGCTTAAAAAATACACAATACATTGTCGAATTTTATTCCCTATATTAAAAAACAACAACAACAAAAAACGCCAGCGGACACCGAAACGCATCAATTGAATTAATGTTAATGAGGCCCTTAAGTCATCGAGCAACTATACAATTATAAAAGAAAATTGCTGAATAGACGACATGTCTAATATTTTCTTATTTCTGGCCATCCAAAATGCACCTCTTTTCTCAAAGCTGTGTCGGTTTTAAAAGTGCTCCCCCTCTGGTCAACATATGAAATAACAAGTGTGTGTAAGAAATTGAAATGCCTCTGGCCAAAATTAATTACAAAAATAAAATAAATATGTATATAGAGACATACTGTAATAACTTGAAGTGAATAATGAAGATTAAAAACCAAATACAAGCAAAAAATTAACTAAAAGCAGGCTTTTTCTCACAATGTGTCGACTTTTTTTTAATAAAATTGGGAACAATTCCTAATATATTCTTTCTGTTTCTGTAATATTGCAATATTTTCTCGTAAAATGATTACTTTTTTAATGTAAAATGATTACTTTTTAATGCAAAATGGCGACATTTGTCATATAAAATTCTGACTTTTATCACAACATTGCCAATTTTTTTGTTGTTCTTGTAAAATAGTGACATTTTTGGAGTAAAATTACGACTTTTGTCAAAATCTTGCCAAGTAAAATTCCGATCATTATTGTAACATTGCCAAAATTTGACAGTTTTCTTATAAAATTCTGACTTTTGTCGAGTAAAATTACGACTCTTTCCATAAAATTGCCAACATTCTAACCTTTTTTTGTACAATTGCGACTGTTACTGAGTAAAATTCCAACTTTTATTAGGATATTGCACAACTTCTAAGTCTTTCTTGTGAAACTGTGACCTTTTTCTTGTGAAATTCCAACTCATTTTTCACAGCAAGCGTTTTTATATTTGCACAGTATGTATATATCATTAATGTTGTAAATACAAATCTTTATATATTTAGAAAGGGTGGTCCTAAAGACGTAGGCATTTTTCGGAGATCTCGAGAAGGTAACAAATACAAGAATGTGTGTGTGTGTGTGTGAGGAGGGGGGGGTGTTGGACAGATGGTCGTACCGAGAGATGCTCTAATGGGCTTTGCTGTTTAAATGAGTCGGGGGAGGGGAGGGGGTGTTCAATCATGCAGTGATCAAACTCACTCTCACCGTGTTTGCCTTGGCAAAGCACAAGTCACATGATCAACCCGCCAGCCAATCAATCAATCAATCAGTGGTAATTACTTCATCTTGGTGAGACATTTTTTGGCAAAATCGTCTGCTACGGTCTGGGAACACCTTGGGGAACGTTTCTGTTCCCAGTGCACAGAGCAAGGTCCTCACAAGTCTATAGGAACATTCAGTTCCAGGAACCAAGGCTTCCAGGAACTTAAATGCCTTGGATGAGTGTTTTTGTGGAAGAGCACCTCTCTCAGGTGTGATCCAGATGACCGTGTCGGGCCGATGACCCGGCGACGAGAAGGTAACATCGAGAGTGCCAAAGCACCCATTCTCATGAATGGCTCTGCTGTTGAGATAGTCCGTGAATACAAGTATCTAGGCCAGGGGTCGGCAACCTTTACCAGTCAAAGAGCCATTTTGACCAGTTTCATAAATTATAGAAAACAATGGGAGCCGCAAAAATTTTTTGAAATTTTAAATTTAATAACAATGCATACAAAGTTTTTTTTTTGCTTTGTGCTATGTATAACCAGGGGTCTCAGACAAGCTGCCCACATCTTTATGTGGAATTTGAAAGCTGGTGCGGCACGCGGGCTTTAAATGAATGGAGCTTGTCAGCGTCATGCGTACCGTGATGGTACAGCATATAACACTCACTACAGTCAGCGTGCCTGATCTGCCACACGATGTATGGGGCTTCCGCTTGCTGACGTAGATAACAGCAAGGCATACTTGGTCAACAACCACACAGGTCACACTGACGGTGGCGGTATAAAAAAAAACAACTTTAACACTCTTACTAATAATGCACCACACTGTGAACCCACACCAAACAAGAATGACAAACAAATTTCGGGAGAACATCTGCACCGTAACACAACATAAACACAACAGGACAAATACCCAGAATCCCATGCAGCCCTAACTCTTTCGGGATACATTATATACCAAACCCCGCCCACCTCAACCGAGCACAGAGGGGGGGGAATGTGTGAGGGAGCAGGGTTGGGGTGGGGGCGGGGTTTGGTGGTAGCAGGGGTGTATAATGTAGCCCGGAAGAGTCAGGGCTGCATGGGATTCTGGGTGTTTGTTCTGTTGTGTTTTTTTGTGTTACGGTGCAGATGTTCTCCCGAAATGTGTTTGCCATTCTTGTTTGGTTTTGGTTCAAAGTGTGGTGCATTATTAGCAGTGTTGGGACTAACGCGTTACAAAGTAACGCGTTACTGTAACGCCGTTAGTTTCGGCGGTAACTAGTAATCTAACGGGTTATTTTTTTATATTCAATAACTCAGTTACCGTTACTACATGATGCGTTACTGCGTTATTTTACGTTACTTTTTATGTAGTATCGGCTAGAAACTGAGGATCTGAGTGTGTTTTATTCCAGCGAAGCAGAGACGTGCTTCTGATTCTTCCTCTGCGCTCTCTGTGTGTGCGTGTGACTGTGTGTCTGAGTGTGGGAAGGGGAGGGGAGTGTAGGGGAGGGGAGGGGGGTGCGCAATACAACCGTTGGCCAACAAAAAAGTAACCACAGAACACTATACGCCTATACGGTATAGTGTTCTGTGGTTACTTTTTGGTTGGCCAAGCGGACGTGACGACAGGCTGTCCCCACTCAGATCCGCACAGACCGGGAGGGGGCATGCCTTAAGTCCGGCTGGAAATCGGCAGAAATTTGGAGAATGGTTGTCCCAGGGAGAGGCAGTGAAATTCGGGAGGGTTGGCAAGTATGAGATATTCTCACTTCTTTTCTTTTGTCGAGCACAAAGAAAAGAACATTTTAGTTAAATGTAAGTTGTGTCTTGGATCAAAGATCCCGTCTACTGCCCAAAACAACAATTCAAATCTGCCTGGTTAGGCTCTGTGTATGTCACGTGTGCCTTTCTTAGGTGAAGCCAGCTTTACAGCTATGTTGTTGATTGATTGATTGATTGATTGAAACTTTTATTAGTAGATTGCACAGTACAGTACATATTCCGTACAATTGACCACTAAATGGTAACACCCAAATAAGTTTTTTAACTTGTTTAAGTCGGGGTCCAGATACAGATATATACTATCAAATATATACTAACATCATAATACAGTCATCACCAGAGGTGGGTAGAGTAGCCAGAAATTGTACTCATGTAAGAGTACTGTTACTTTAGAGATTTATTACTCAAGTAAAAGTAAGGAGTAGTCACCCAAATATTTACTTGAGTAAAAGTAAAAAGTATGTTGTGAAAAAACTACTCAAGTACTGAGTAACATATACACATATATATATATATATATATATATATATATATATATATATATATATATATATATATATATATGTATATACACACACATTTATATATATATATATATATATATATATATATATATATATATATATATATATACATATATATATATATACATATATATATATATATATATATATATATATATATATATATATACACACATTTATATATATATATATATATATACATACAGTATATAATTTATATTTATTTATTTTGCCGTTTTTGTTTACATGTTAAAGGTGTTTTAATGAATATACATGCATGTTTAACACATATAGATTCCTTTCTTTCATGTTGACAAGAATATAAGTTGGTGTATTACCTGATTCTGATGACTTGCATTGATTGTAATCAGACAGTAGTGCTGATAGCGTCCACGTTTTCAAATGGAGGAGAAAAAAGTTCCTCCTTTCTGTCTAATACCACATGAAAGTGGTTGATTTTTGGCATCTTATTTGTCCAGCTTCCATATTCGTTTTTATATACTTTACAAGAAATACATTGGCGGCAAACTCCGTAGCTTGCTAGCTTGTTTGCGCTGGCTTTCGGAGACTCTTGTTTTGAAAGCGCAGGCGCGATGGAGCGGCACTTTTATTGTGAAGACAGGAACTGTGCAGTCAGTCTTTAGGCCTTTGACGGGATGTACGGTTGAAATAAAAAAGGGTCTTTTTTCCTTCACACTTTTGATTGATTGATTGAAACTTTTATCAGTAGATTGCACAGTACAGTACATATTCCGTACAATTGACCACTAAATGGTAACACCCCAATAAGTTTTTCAACTTGTTTAAGTCAGGTCATGTGACCGCCTGGCTCTGTTTGATTGGTCCAACGTCACCAGTGACTGCATCTGATTGGTGGAACGGAGTGAACGTCACCAGTGACTATTTGTTGAAACGCAGGCACTATGAAGGTCTGTCTGACAGACCAAAACAAACAAAGCGTGCATTAACAGATCGATAAAAAATAGTAGCGAGTAGCGAGCTGAATGTAGATAAAAGTAGCGGAGTAAAAGTAGCGTTTCTTCTCTATAAATATACTCAAGTAAAAGTAAAAGTATGTTGCAATAAAACTACTCTTAGAAGTACAATTTATCCCAAAAGTTACTCAAGTAGATGTAACGGAGTAAATGTAGCGCGTTACTACCCACCTCTGGTCATCACACAAGATAATCATCAGGGTATATACATTGAATTATTTACATTATTTACAATCCGGGGTGTGGGATATGGAGGGGGGTTAGGTTTGGTTGGTATCAACACTTCAGTCATCAACAATTGCATCATCAGAGAAATGGACATTGAAACAGTGTAGGACTGACTTGGTAGGATATGTATAGCAAGTAGTGGACACAGAGAGAGAGATCAGAAAGTATAAGAAAAAGTGTCTACATTTGATTATTTACAATCCGAAGAGGTATTATGTGGAAGGGAGGGTGTTAGTTTAGGGTTGTAGTTGCCTGGAGATGTTCTTTTAGTGCGGTTTTGAAGGAGGATAGAGATGCCCTTTCTTTTACACCTGTTGGGAGTGCATTCCATATTGAAGTGGCATAGAAAGAGAATGAGTTAAGACCTTTATTAGTTCGGAATCTGGGTTTAACGTGGTTAGTGTTAGTGTTAGTGTTAGTGTTAGTGTTAGTGTTAGTGTTAGTGTTAGTGTTATTATGCTGTTTGTTACTTATGTATGTTATGTTGCAGCTATTTAAAATAGTTTTGTCAATTTGTTCTGGCCTGAAATAAACTGGCCCTTTGAAACATATCTTTGTCTTTGTGTGTTGTATGTAGAGCACATTGCTTAGCAGAGTTCAGTGATGCAAATGCATGTCAAGTTGATCAACAGATGGTATTATTCTCCAGTGCAATAACAGTACTAAAATGAAGGCTAAAAGGGCATTAATGGGAGCTTTAAAAAAAAAAAAGTAGAAGAAGTAACTAAATAGTTACTTTTCACAGTAACGCATTACTTTTTGGTGTAAGTAACTGAGTTAGTAACTGAGTTACTTTTGAAATAAAGTAACTAGTAACTGTAACTAGTTACTGTTTTTCAGTAACCAACCCAACACTGATTATTAGTAAGAGTGTTAAAGTTGTTTTATATGGTCACCGTCAGTGTAACCTGTGTGGCTGTTGACTAAGTATGCCTTGCTGTCACGTACGTGTGCAAGCAGAAGATGTATATAGTATGACAATTGTTGGACTGGCACGCTGTTAATACAGATTGTAGAGGGCGCCAAATGTTGTATCATCATGGCATGCCCTTATTATAGCTGTAAGGGTGAAAATCGGTGAATAATAATCCCGGGAGTTTTCTGCGAGAGGCACTGAAATCTGGAAGTCTCACGGGAAAATTGGGGGGTTCAGCAAGTAAGCTGCTGAGCCGCATCAGAGTGATCAAAGAGCCGCATGCGGCTCCGGAGCCACGGGTTGCCGACCCCTGATCTAGGCACTATTTTAGACAATAAATTGACTTTGATGCCAACACTGACCGTATTTGCAAGAAGGCCAATCAGAGGCTGTTTTTCTTGAGGAGACTAAAGGGCTTTCAGGTTGATAGGACACTGATGAGGATGTTCTATTCATCTTGTATCGAGTCTATTTTAACTTTTTCTATCACCTCCTGGTTTGGTAACCTCAGTGTGGCCAATAAAAACAGACTAGGTGGTATAATCAAGGTGTGCCAAAAGACCATAGGCACTACCCTGAACCAGATCTATCAGGCCAGAGTCATCCAGAAGGCAAAGGCCATTCTGGTCAACCCTCAGCACCCTCTCTTCTCAGAGTTTAGACTCTTGCCCTCAGGATGCAGGTACGCCCCTAGTAATAGAAAGGCCAAAAACAACAGATACATAAGATCCTTTGTTCCCTTAGCTCAGGGGTCGGCAACCAGCGGCTCCGGAGCCGCATGCGGCTCTTTGATCACTCTGATGCGGCTCAGCAGCTTACTTGCTGAACCCCCCAATTTCCCGTGAGACTTCCGGATTTTAGTGCCTCTCATAGAAAACTCCCGGGATTAATATTCACCGATTTTCACCCTTACGACTATAATAAGGGCTATAATAGGAGCGTGCCATGATGGTACAACATTTGGCGCCCTCTACAGTCTGTATTAACAGCGTGCCAGCCCAACACTTGTTATACAATATACATCTTCTGCTTGCACACGTATGTGACAGCAAGGCATACTTGTTCAACAGCCACACAGGTTACACTGACGGTGATCATATAAAACAACTTTAAAACTCTTACTAATAATGCGGCACACTTTGAACCAAAACCAAACAAGAATGACAAACACATTTCGGGAGAACATCTGCACCTTAACACAACATAAACACAACGGAACAAACACCCAGAATCCCATGCAGCCCTGACTCTTCCGGGCTACATTATACACCCCTGCTACCACCAAACCCCGCCCCCACCCCAACCCTGCTCCCTCACACATCAACCCCCTCACCCCCCCTCTCTGTGCGTCGGTTGAGGTGGGCGGGGTTTGGTAGCGGGGGAGGGGGGGGGGGGTGTATAATGTATTCCGGAAGAGTTAGGGCTGCATGGGATTCTGGGTATTTGTCCTGTTGTGTTTATGTTGTGTTACGGTGCAGATGTTCTCCCGAAATGTGTTTGTCATTCTTGTTTGGTGTGGGTTCACAGTGTGGCGCATTATTAGTAAGAGTGTTAAAGTTGTTGTTTTTTTATACCGCCACCGTCAGTGTGACCTGTGTGGTTGTTGACCAAGTTTGCCTTGCTGTCAGCAAGCGGAAGCCCCATATAACGCGTGGCTGTTCAGGCACGCTGGCTGTAGTGGGTGCTATATTCTGTACCATCACGGCACGCATGACGCATACAAACGCCATTCATTTCAAACCTGCGTGCCGCACCAGCTTTCAATTTCCACATAAAGGTGAGGGCAGCGTGTCTGAGACCCCTGGATTATACATAGCACAAAGCAACAAAAAAAACGTGTTATTTCATTTAAAATTTCAAAACATTTTTGCGGCTCCCATTGTCTTCTATAATTTGTGAAACTGGTCAATATGGCTCTTTGACTGGTAAAGTTTGCCGACCCCTGCCTTAGCTGTTGACTTTATAAATGAGCTTCTTAAACAAGCTTAGCTGCTATGCAGTCACTTTAGTGGGAAGCGACGTGTGATGATTAGTTTTTATTGTGTTACAAATGTTTTTAGTTTTTAGCTCAATGCCTTCATGATGGTTTGTATGTTGTATGTATTTTATGTATTTGTACCTCGTTTTTACTGTTGTACCTTGTTTTACTGTTGAAACTTGTTTTTAATGACTACTGCTGCAAACCAAATTTGCCGAACCCCAAGATGCAGAGAAGGCGGAAGGCATTGTACGAGAAAACATGATTTAATTAAACACTAAGGCAAAACAACAAACGAAAGGGTAACAACAAAAGGCGCGCACAAGGCGGAGAACAAACTTGGTTATGAACTAAAATAGCACAGAGGCTAACTTTGGACAAGAAACAAAAACACTTACTGTGACACGAAGGAACTAGGACATGAGCAGAGTGAAACAAAAGTAGACATAGCTACAACGACAAGTGGTAAGACAGGTAGTAATGACAATGACAATGACAATAATCCAGCACGGACTGGAGGGGAAGGCAGGTTTAAATAGCAGCTGGCTGATTGACACCAGGTGTGGCCAGGTGCCAATCAGCCACAGCTGAGGGTAAGCAGCACTCAGGGAGACAATCAGGAATAGAAGACAAAATAAAAAGCGCTGACAGAAAACTAAGACAAACGCAGAGGAAAAACTAAAACACAGTCAAACTGTCAGGGACAAGCCTGACATTTCTAAGTCTAAGAGTTCTCCTGTTTCTGTTCAGGTGTCGCTGCGCAAGCAGGAGATCGCCGACCGCCTCAACGCGTGGGTCATCTTCAACGAGAAGAACAAGGAGCTCTGCGAGTGGCTCACGCACATGCAGGACAAGGCGGAGCACGCCTCCGACCTCAACATCGAGGAGATGGTGGAGAAGCTGAAGAAGGTGAGACTGCCGGGGACGGAATGTGGATTCTAGCAGTGGGAGGGCACACAGTTGGGTTTGAAGGGCGTAAGACAATTTTGATACTACTTGACTCAAACCTACATTTATTCACACGCGTACTTTGGATTATTAGGAAAGTCGACGATTGCGGGCTTTAAATGGTGTGGTCTCAAAGGGGGTCGACCCCGCGTTTCTCCGCTCCCTTCTTCATGACCGCGCATAGGTGTGCCTGGTAGGCATACTTGCCAACCCTCCCGATTTTCCCGGGAGACTCCCGGATTTCAGTGCCCCTACCGAAAATCTCCCGGGGCAACCATTCTCCCGCATTTCTCCCGATTTCCACCCAGACAACAATAAAGGCACTGTCTTAAGGAGGTACTTGCTACTATTGGATCAAGTGTCCTTAACATTATCAATAGTAGCCTCTCTTCTGGAATAGTTCCAGTAGAGTTTAAACATGCAGTGGTACGACCTCTACTTAAAAAACCCAGCCTCGACCCCTCTCTCCTCTCTAACTTCAGACCTATCTCTAATCTTCCATACATTTCCAAAATATTAGAGAAGGTTGTCTACAGTCAGTTGTTGCCCTTCTTAGAGGATAATGGTATCACTGAGCTGTTCCAGTCCGGTTTTAAAGCCCTCCACAGCACAGAGTCAGCGCTTCTAAAAGTTTTTAACGATATCCTCCTGTCCACTGATTCTGGTAAATATGTTGTCCTGGTGCTTTTAGATCTGTCTGCTGCGTTCGACACCGTCGACCACGCCACCTTAATCACTCGTCTTGAGAACTGTGTGGGCATTAAGGGCGCCGCCCTCAACTGGTTCCGGTCGTACCTAACCGACAGGAGTTTTTGTGTAAAAGTAGACAGTTTTATGTCGTCCACAGCTCCTTTACCACATGGGGTCCCCCAGGGCTCAATCCTTGCCCCAATTTTATTTGCGCTTTACCTTCTCCCCCTTGGTTCTATTTTTAGGAAGTACAGTATTGCATTTCATTTTTATGCCGATGATTGCCAGATTTATTTTCCCATGGCACAAAATAACACGGTTCAACGTCTTATTGACTGCCTGCACGACATCAAAGTCTGGCTTTCAGCTAACTTCCTGAGCCTAAATGAAGACAAAACAGAAGTTATGTTGTTCGGTCCAAGTCGCTCTCCCTCCCCCAACATTGACCTCGGCGCTCTGACCCCGTATCTCAGCGACTGTGTCACAAACCTGGGGGTAAAGTTTGACTCAGATTTTAAATTTGAAAAACAAATCAGCAGCGTCGTTCAAAAAAGCTTTTATCAATTACGCCAAATAGCGAAAGTGAAACCGCTTCTATCAAGACATGATCTTGAGAAATTAATCCACGCTTTTATCTCGACTCGTCTTGATTACTGTAATGCCCTGTATGTTGGCATTAGCCAGGCCTCCCTCGCCCGCCTGCAGCTCGTGCAGAACTCTGCTGCTCGTCTGCTAACACAGACCCGCAGACGTGAGCACATCACCCCTATTTTAGCGTCCCTTCACTGGCTCCCTGTGCGTTACCGTATCAATTTTAAACTCCTTTTATTTGTTTTTAAATGTCTAAACAACCTCGCGCCAACCTATCTCTCCGACCTCCTTCAGCCTTACTGCCCCACCCGATCCTTAAGATCAGCCGATCAGCTGCTGTTGACGGTCCCTGACACAAGGCTGAAGCTTAGAGGTGACAGAGCTTTCGCCGTTGCTGCTCCCAAGCTCTGGAACGACCTACCTCTGAGTGTTAGACAAGCCTCCTCTCTTCCTGTTTTTAAATCTCTCTTAAAAACATACTTTTATTCCATGGCTTTTAACACTGAGTGATATCCATCCTGCAATGGCGCCCCATAATACACCTGCTGTGATCCTGTTTTTATTCATTCTATTTTAATTATTAATTTTTTATCGTGTTCTGTTTGTGTTGTGTTGTGTTTACTCGGTACTCGTTTTATCTTTTAACCTGTTCATTGTACAGCACTTTGGCTACCCCTGTGGTAAATTTTAAATGTGCTTTATAAATAAAGTTGATTTGATTTGATTTGCGTGCTGGCCCAGTCACATGATATCTACAGCTCTCCACACACGCAAGCGAATGCAAGGCATTCTTGGTCAAGAGCCATACAGGTCACACTGAGGGTGGCCGTATAAACAACTTAAACACTGTTACAAATATGCGCCACACTGTGAACCCACACCAAACAAGAATGACAAACACATTTCGGGCGAACATCCGCACATTAACGCAACATAAACACAACAGAACAAATACCCAGAACCCCTTGCAACACTAACTCTTCCGCGACGCTACAATACGTAGTGGGTAGAGCAACCGTGCCAGAAACCTAAGGGTTGCAGGTTCGCTCCCCGCCTCTTACCATCCAAAAATCGCTGCCGTTGTGTCCTTGGGCGGGACACTTCACCCTTTGCCCCCGGTGCCACTCACACCGGTGAACTGAATGACGAATGATAGGTGGTGGTCGGAGGGGCCATTGGCGCAAATTGCAGCCACGCTTCTGTCAGTCTACCCCAGGGCAGCTGTGGCTATGAAAGTAGCTTACCACCACCAGGTGTCAATGAATGATGGGTTCCACATGTAAAGCGACTTTGGGTACTTAGAAAAGCGCTATATAAATCCCAGTTATTATAAATCCCAGTTATTAATATACACCCCCCGCTAACCCTCCCCCACCATCTCCCGAATTCGTAGGTCTCAAGGTAGGGTTTGACAGGTTTCTTTTAAAACACCCTGACATTTATCAGTTGACGTTTTTCATGTAGGGTGTAAAAAAAATACCAATTCCCAATGGCCTGTCTTACTTTCAAAATCAGCGTTTGAAAAAGTGGATTATGATCTCACTCGTCACTTTAACAGCAGTACAGAAACAAGCAAGCGGGACTGGCAATATGTGCACTCATATAGTTAGGAGGGGGTGCCTCGTTAAGTGGAAAAAAAAAATGTTTTAGCCAGGTTTGGCTAAGACCAATGATGTTAAGATTGTTGTCTCTAAATGTTTGCTTATTAACAGTACAGAAACAAGCAAGGGGGACGGGCAATATGTGCACTCATATAGTTAGGAGGGGGTGCCTCGTTAAGCGGGAAAAAAATTATGTTTTAGCCAGGTTTCGCTGAGACCAATGATGTTAATATTGTTGTCTCTAAATGTTTGCTTATTAACAGTACAGAAACAAGCAAGCGGGACGGGCAATATGTGCACTCATATAGTTAGGAGGGGGTGCCTCGTTAAGTGGAAAAAAAAAATGTTTTAGCCAGGTTTCGCTGAGACCAATGACGTTATGATTGTTGTCTCTAAATGAGCTCGCTCATTAACAGTACAGAAACAAGCAAGCGGGACGAGCAATATGTGCACTCATATAGTTGGGAGGGGGGTGCCTCGTTAAGCGTAAAAAATTCATCTGGATTTAGCCAGGTTTCGCTGAGACCAATGACGTTAAGATGGTTGTCCCTAAATGAGCTCGCTCATTAACAGTACAGAAACAAGCAACGGGGACAAAATCAACGTTTGAAAAAGTGGATTATGATCTCACTTGTCACTTTAACAGCAGTACAGAAACAAGCAAGCGGGACGGGCAATATGTGCACTCATGTAGTTAGGAGGGGGTGCCGCATTCAGCGGAACAAAATCTTCTGGTTTTAGCCAGGTTTCGCTGAGACCAATGATGTTAAGATTGTTGTCTCTAAATGAGCTCGCTCATTAACAGTACAGAAACAAGCAAGGGGGACGAGCAATATGTGCACTCATATAGTTAGGAGGGGGGTGCCTCGTTAAGCGTAAAAAATTCATCTGGATTTAGCTAGGTTTCGCTGTGACCAATGACGTTAAGATGGTTGTCCCTAAATGAGCTCGCTCATTAACAGTACAGAAACAAGCAACGGGGACAAAATCAACGTTTGAAAAAGTGGATTATGATCTCACTTGTCACTTTAACAGCAGTACAGAAACAAGCAAGCGGGACGGGCAATATGTGCACTCATGTAGTTAGGAGGGGGTGCCGCATTCAGCGGAACAAAATCTTCTGGTTTTAGCCAGGTTTCGCTGAGACCAATGATGTTAAGATTGTTGTCTCTAAATGAGCTCGCTCATTAACAGTACAGAAACAAGCAAGGGGGACGAGCAATATGTGCACTCATATAGTTAGGAGGGGGGTGCCTCGTTAAGCGTAAAAAATTCATCTGGATTTAGCTAGGTTTCGCTGTGACCAATGACGTTAAGATGGTTGTCCCTAAATGAGCTCGCTCATTAACAGTACAGAAACAAGCAACGGGGACAAAATCAACGTTTGAAAAAGTGGATTATGATCTCACTTGTCACTTTAACAGCAGTACAGAAACAAGCAAGCGGGACGGGCAATATGTGCACTCATGTAGTTAGGAGGGGGTGCCGCATTCAGCGGAACAAAATCTTCTGGTTTTAGCCAGGTTTCGCTGAGACCAATGACATTCAGATTGTTGTCTCTAAATGAGCTCGCTCATTAACAGTACAGAAACAAGCAAGGGGGACGAGCAATATGTGCACTCATATAGTTAGGAGGGGGGTGCCTCGTTAAGCGTAAAAAATTCATCTGGATTTAGCTAGGTTTCGCTGAGACCAATGACGTTAAGATGGTTGTCCCTAAATGAGCTCGCTCATTAACAGTACAGAAACAAGCAACGGGGACAAAATCAACGTTTGAAAAAGTGGATTATGATCTCACTTGTCACTTTAACAGCAGTACAGAAACAAGCAAGCGGGACGGGCAATATGTGCACTCATGTAGTTAGGAGGGGGTGCCGCATTCAGCGGAACAAAATCTTCTGGTTTTAGCCAGGTTTCGCTGAGACCAATGATGTTAAGATTGTTGTCTCTAAATGAGCTCGCTCATTAACAGTACAGAAACAAGCAAGGGGGACGAGCAATATGTGCACTCATATAGTTAGGAGGGGGGTGCCTCGTTAAGCGTAAAAAATTCATCTGGATTTAGCTAGGTTTCGCTGAGACCAATGACGTTAAGATGGTTGTCCCTAAATGAGCTCGCTCATTAACAGTACAGAAACAAGCAACGGGGACAAAATCAACGTTTGAAAAAGTGGATTATGATCTCACTTGTCACTTTAACAGCAGTACAGAAACAAGCAAGCGGGACGGGCAATATGTGCACTCATGTAGTTAGGAGGGGGTGCCGCATTCAGCGGAACAAAATCTTCTGGTTTTAGCCAGGTTTCGCTGAGACCAATGACGTTCAGATTGTTGTCTCTAAATGAGCTCGCTCATTAACAGTACAGAAACAAGCAAGGGGAACGAGCAATATGTGCACTCATATAGTTAGGAGGGGTGTGCCTTGTTAAGCGTGAAAAATTCATCTGGATTTAGCTAGGTTTCGCTGTGACCAATGACGTTAAGATTGTTGTCCCTAAATGAGCTCGCTCATTAACAGTACAGAAACAAGCAACGGGGACAAAATCAACGTTTGAAAAAGTGGATTATGATCCCACTTGTCACTTTAACAACAGTACAGAAACAAGCAAGCGGGACGGGCAATATGTGCACTCATATAGTTAGGAGGGGGTGCCTCATTCAGCGGAAAAAAATCTTCTGGTTTTAGCCAGGTTTCGCTGAGACCAATGATGTTAAGATTGTTGTCTCTAAATGAGCTCGCTCATTAACAGTACAGAAACAAGCAAGGGGGACGAGCAATATGTGCACTCATATAGTTAGTAGGGGGGTGCCTCGTTAAGCGTAAAAAATTCATCTGGATTTAGCTAGGTTTCGCTGAGACCAATGACGTTCAGATTGTTGTCTCTAAATGAGCTCGCTCATTAACCGTACAGAAACAAGCAACAGGGACAAAATCAACGTTTGAAAAAGTGGATTATGATCTCACTCGTCACTTTAACAGCAGTACAGAAACAAGCAAGAGGGACGAGCAATATGTGCACTCATATAGTTAGGAGGGGGTGCCTCATTCAGCGGAAAAAAATCTTCTGGTTTTAGCCAGGTTTCGCTGAGACCAATGATGTTAAGATTGTTGTCTCTAAATGAGCTCGCTCATTAACAGTACAGAAACAAGCAAGGGGGACGAGCAATATGTGCACTCATATAGTTAGGAGGGGGGTGCCTCGTTAAGCGTAAAAAATTCATCTGGATTTAGCTAGGTTTCGCTGTGACCAATGACGTTAAGATTGTTGTCCCTAAATGAGCTCGCTCATTAACGGAACAGAAACAAGCAACGGGGACAAAATCAACGTTTGAAAAAGTGGATTATGATCTCACTCGTCACTTTAACAACAGTACAGAAACAAGCAAGCGGGACGGGCAATATGTGCACTCGTATAGCTAGTAAGGGGTGCCTCGTTAAGCGAAAAACATTCATCTGGTTTTAGCCAGGTTTCGCTGAGACCAATGATGTTAAGATTGTTGTCTCTAAATGTTTGCTCATTAACAGTACAGAAACAAGCAAGGGGGACGGGCAATATGTACATTTGTATAGTTAGAAGGAGGTGCCTAGTCAAGCGGAAAACAGTTCCCTGGTTTTAGCCAGGTTTTGCTGAGACCAAAGACGTTAAGATTGTTGTCTCTAAATGACCTCATTAACTAAAACAGAAACAAGCAAGGGGGACGGGCAATATGTGCACTTGTGTAGTTAGAAAGGGGTGCCTTGTTAAGCAGAAACCTTAATCTGTTTGTTCGCCAGGTTTTGCCGAGACCAATAACATTAAGATTGTTATTAAGTAATAAAGTTTTGGGAGACCATGATCTGATGTTTAAAAAGCCCATATTATAGGTAGTAGGCTGTTTTGAGGCATTTTTATTAATGGTATCCGTAGTACTGATTTTAATAACCTATATTTTGTGTAGTGCGTTTTAAATAATTTTGATCACATCTAGGAATTGATATGATGGAGTTCTTGAGATTATTTGCTTGGTGCTGCGATAGATTGATCATTTGCCACCTCAGTAGAATGCATGTCCATCTCTGGCACAGTCACTACAGAAAAAAGATGATGTGAGTTGTGTATTATTCTAGTAGAGTGCAGGGATTTTCCAGCCTGGCGCTGGCTACTTCTAGCTTAACTGACTCTTCACCCGGACTAACAGACACTGTAATTGCCTGTTTCCGAGCTTGTTCTTGCGTAGTTAGTCAAGTGTGACTCAAACAGTAATCTATATTTCTGGTAAGAGTGATGGCGCCTTCCCGGTTAGGGTGAAGGCCGTCCCTCCTCAGCGAGCCGGTTTGCCCCGGAAAGAGGGCCAATTATCAAGAAACGTTAGTGCCTGTTCTCTACAAAAACCAGCCAGCCACTTGTTAAACAAGACTAATCTGCTATACATCTCATTATTTTAACAGCAGTACAAAAACCCTTTTAAAATCTTTTTGTATGTGTTTTTCATTTTTCTCAACTTTTCTCTAAAAGCCTAACCAGGGATGAAGGTTGCTAATTAGCCTGTGGCTAGAAGTCTTGTCTATCTATGATGGCCCTGCGATGAGGTGGCAACTTGTCCGGGGTGTACCCCGCCTACCGCCCGAATAATAATAATAATAATAATAATAATAACTGGGATTTATATAGCACTTTTCTAAGTACCCAAAGTCGCTTTACATGTAGAACCCATCAATCATTCACATGCAGCTGGGATAGGCTCCAGCACCCTGGGTGACCCCAAAAGGGACAAGCGGTAGAAAATGGATGGGATAGAAGTATTTTGTACTTTGACATTGGTTACCTATGGGTAGCAATGTTTAAATGTACTGTCCATGTCAAAATAAAAAAATAAACATATGTCAAATAAATACAAATAATTTATATCACAAAATTTGTCAGCTGCCGTACGCTGTAAATCAGTATCACAAATGCAAAAAAGCAGCGCCAGAAAGCCAACCGACGAGCTCGTGGGTGGTCTAAAGGGACAAGCTTAAGCCTAAATGGCTGTTTTCCCGCCTGGCACAAGTGTTTGACTTGCCTCCATTCAATTGCTTTACATTATTTTAGGACGGTAAAAAATGTGCTTTGCCCCCCCCCCCCACCCCCACACACACGCGCCTAAATGACGTCTGTATGTGCCACAAACTCGATAACAACACAAAGGTTCGCGGGACGTCTGGACTTCTGATTGTTAAAGAGGCGGCAGGTGTTCAAGTCCCAGCTGGGTTTGCTTTGTGTCTCATTCATGGTTCTCCCTATTTGTCACGCTCTCAGGGGGGGGCTGACCAGAAGGGGCGGAGCTAAGCTTGTGCTCTTTGTCAAACCATTTCTTAAAGGGGTCATATTAAGATTTTTCTCTACATGTAAAACTCTTCCTTGTGGTGTACATCAGTGTTTTTCAACCACTGTGAATATGGTCTGGTGTGCCGTGGGAAATTATGTAACTTCACCTAATTGGTCCAAAAAAAATTTTTTTGCAATAATGTGCCGTTGTTTAGTGTCTGTGCTGTGTAGAACTCGGCAGGGTAACCATGTAATACTCCATGTCAGTAGGTGGCGGTAGGTAGTTAATTGCTTTGTAAAAGTCGGAATGTGTCGGGTGAGACGAAGATGGTTTCTTGTGATCCCAATATGCACACCACAGCGGGAGGCAGTGTGCAGGTAAAAAGATATGTAACGCTTAAACCAAAAATGAACGAAAGGGAAAGGAAAAGGCCATGGCTATTCAAAACAAAAGTAAAACTGAACTGGCTACAAAGTAAACAGAAACAGAATGCTGGACGACAGCAAAAACTTACGTCGTCCACAAAGTACGCCCGTACATGACATGACAATCAACAATGTCCACACAAAGAAGGATCGCAACAACGTAAAAAGCCTTGCTTGCTAACACAAAGCAGGTGCGCGGAATAGCGCGCAAAGGAAGACATGAAACTGCTACAGGAAAACACCAACAAAACAGGAAGGGCCACCAAAATAACAGCGCAAGACAGAAACTAGGAAAACACAAACAAACTCAAAATAAGGCACGGCGACCTTGCCTCAAAAAAGGTTGAAAAACACAGGTCTACATAACATGTAATGGTGGTTCTTTGGTCAAAATCTGCATAGATTATGTTTTACATCCCATTTTGAAGTCGCTTTCAGGATTTTTAGTCGATCTTGTTCACGTGCCTTCACTTCGACTGCGTCTTTTTCCCCCGTAAGCCATTTTTTAGTCTTTAGCGCTTCTATATCGTGTCTACTGACAGATATAAGTTCGAACTGTATGCGGTAGACTGAAAGCGTCATAATTTGCCACCTCAGTAGAATACATGTCCACCTCTTGCATAGTCACTACAGAAAACACATGATGTGAGTTGTGTATTATTCTAGGAGAAATGCTATGTGTGCAGGAATTTTACAACCTGGCGCTGGTTAGTTCTAGCTTAACTGACTCCTCACCCGGACTAACAGACACTGTAATTGCTTGTTTCCAAGCTTGCCCTAGGGTAGTTAGTGAAGTGTGACTCAAACAGTAATCTATATTCCTGGTAAGAGTGATGGCACCTTCCCACGTAAGCCATTTTGTAGTCTTTAGCGCTTCTATATCGTGTCTACTGACAGATATAAGTTCGAACTGTATGCGGTAGACTGAAGGCGTCATAATTTGCCACCTCAGTAGAATGCATGTTCACCTCTTGCATAGTCACTACAGAAAACACATGATGTGAGTTGTGTAATATTCTAGGAGAAATGCTACGTGTGCAGGAATTTTCCAGCCTGGCGCTGGTTAGTTCTAGCTTAACTGACTCCTCACCCGGACTAAGAGACACTGTAATTGCCTGTTTCCAAGCTTACATTAGTGTAGTTAGTCAAGTGTCACTCAAACAGTAATCTATATTCCTGGTAAGAGTGATGGCGCCTTCCCACGTAAACCATTTTGTAGTCTTTAGCGCTTCCATATCGTGTCTACTGACAGATATAAGTTTGAACTGTATGCGATAGACTGAAGGCGTCATAATTTGCCACCTCAGTAGAATGCATGCTCACCTCTGGCACAGTCACTACAGAAAACACATGATGTGAGTTGTGTATTATTCTAGGAGAAATGCTATGTGTGCAGGGATTTTCCAGCCTGGCGCTGGTTAGTTCTAGTTTAACTGACTCTTCACCCGGACTAACAGACACTGTAATTGCTTGTTTCCAAGCTTGCCCTAGCGTAGTTAGTGAAGTGTGACTCAAACTGTAATCTATATTGCTGGTAAGAGTGATGGCACCTTCCCACGTAAGCCATTTTGTAGTCTTTAGCGCTTCCATATCGTGTCTACTGACAGATATAAGTTTGAACTGTATGCGATAGACTGAAGGCGTCATAATTTGCCACCTCAGTAGAATGCATGCTCAACTCTGGCACAGTCACTACAGAAAACACATTATTTGAGTTGTGTATTATTCTAGGAGAAATGCTATGTGTGCAGGAATTTTCCAGCCTGGCGCTGGTTAATTCTAGCTTAACTGACTCCTCACCCGGACTAACAGACACTGTAATTGCCTGTTTCCAAGCTTGCCCTAGTGTAGTTAGTCAAGTGTCACTCAAACAGTAATCTATATTCCTGGTAAGAGTGATGGCGCCTCCCTCGTAAGCCATTTTGTAGTCTTTAGCGCTTCTATATTGTGTCTACTGACAGATATAAGTTCGAACTGTATGAGATAGACTGAAGGCGTCATATTTTGCCATCTCAGTAGAATGCATGTTCACCTCTGGCACAGTCACTACAGAAAACACATGATGTGAGTTGTGTATTATTCTAGGAGAAATGCTGTGTGCAGAAATTTTCCAGCCTTAGTTCTAGCTTAACTGACTCCTCACCCAGACTAACAGACACTGTAATTGCCTGTTTCCAAGCTTGCCCTAGTGTAGTTAGTCAATTGTGACTGAAACAGTAATCTATATTGCTGGTAAGAGTGATGGCGCCTTCCCCCGTAAGCCATTTTGTAGTCTTTAGCGCTTCCATACCGTGTCTACTGACAGATATAAGTTTGAACTGTATGCGATAGACTGAAGGCGTCATAATTTGCCACCTCAGTAGAATGCATGTCCATCTCTTGCATAGTCACTATAGAAAACACATGATGTGAGTTGTGTAATATTCTAGGAGAAATGCTATGTGTGCAGGAATTTTCCAGCCTGGCGCTGGTTAGTTCTAGCTTAACTGACTCCTCACCCGGACTAAGAGACACTGTAATTGCCTGTTTTCAAGCTTACCCTAGTGTAGTTAGTCAAGTGTCACTCAAACAGTAATCTATATTCCTGGTAAGAGTGATGGCGCCTTCCCACGTAAACCATTTTGTAGTCTTTAGCGCTTCCATATCGTGTCTACTGACAGATATAAGTTCGAACTGTATGCGATAGACTGAAGGCGTCATAATTTGCCATCTCAGTAGAATGCATGTTCACCTGTGGCACAGTCACTACAGAAAACACATTATGTGAGTTGTGTATTATTCTAGGAGAATTGCTATGTGTGCAGGAATTTTCCAGCCTTAGTTCTAGCTTAACTGACTCCTCACCCGGACTAACAGACATTTTAATTGCCTGTTTCCGAGCTTGCCCTAGTATAGTTAGTCAATTGTGACTCAAACAGTAATCTATATATCTGGTAAGAGTGATGGCGCCTTCCCCCGTAAGCCATTTTGTAGTCTTTAGCGCTTCTATATCGTGTCTACTGACAGATATAAGTTCGAACTGTATGCGATAGACTGAAGGCGTCATAATTTGCCACCTCAGTAGAATGCATGCTCACCTCTGGCACAGTCACTACAGAAAACACATTATGTGAGTTGTGTATTATTCTAGGAGAATTTCTATGTGTGCAGGAATTTTCCAGCCTTAGTTCTAGCTTAACTGACTCCTCACCCGGACTAACAGACACTTTAATTGCTTGTTTCCGAGCTTGCCCTAGTGTAGTTAGTCAAATGTGACTCAAACAGTAATCTATATTACTGGTAAGAGTGATGGCGCCTTCCCACGTAAGCCATTTTGTAGTCTTTAGCGCTTCCATATCGTGTCTACTGACAGATATAAGTTCGAACTGTATGCGATAGACTGAAGGCGTCATAAATTGCCACCTCAGTAGACTGCATGTCCACCTCTGGTACAGTCACTACAGAAAACACATTATGTGAGTTGTGTATTATGCTAGGAGAAATGCTATGTGTGCAGGAATTTTCCAGCCTGGCGCTGGTTAGTTCTAGCTTAACTGACTCCTCACCCGGACTAAGAGACACTGTAATTGCCTGTTTCCAAGCTTACCCTAGTGTAGTTAGTCAAGTGTCACTCAAACAGTAATCTATATTCCTGGTAAGAGTGATGGCACCTTCCCACGTAAGCCATTTTGTAGTCTTTAGCGCTTCTATATCGTGTCTACTGACAGATATATGTTTGAACTGTATGCGGTAGACTGAAGGCGTCATAATTTGCCACCTCAGTAGAATGCATGTCCACCTCTTGCATAGTCACTACAGAAAACACATTATGTGAGTTGTGTATTATTCTAGGAGAAATGCTATGTGTGCAGGAATTTTCCAGCCTGGCGCTGGTTAGTTCTAGCTTAACTGACTCCTCACCCGGACTAAGAGACACTGTAATTGCCTGTTTCCAAGCTTACATTAGTGTAGTTAGTCAAGTGTCACTCAAACAGTAATCTATATTCCTGGTAAGAGTGATGGCGCCTTCCCACGTAAACCATTTTGTAGTCTTTAGCGCTTCCATATCGTGTCTACTGACAGATATAAGTTCGAACTGTATGCGATAGACTGAAGGCGTCATAATTTGCCATCTCAGTAGAATGCATGTCCCCCTCTGGCACAGTCACTACAGAAAACACATTATGTGAGTTGTGTATTATTCTAGGAGAAATGCTATGTGTGCAGGAATTTTCCAACTTGGCGCTGGTTAGTTCTAGCTTAACTGACTCCTCACCCGGACTAACAGACACTGTAATTGCCTGTTTCCAAGCTTGCCCTAGTGTAGTTAGTCAAGTGTGACTCAAACAGTAATCTATATTCCTGGTAAGAGTGATGGCGCCTTCCCACGTAAGCCATTTTGTAGTCTTTAGCGCTTCCATATTGTGTCTACTGACAGATATAAGTTCGAACTGTATGTGATAGACTGAAGGCGTCATAATTTGCCACCTCAGTAGAATGCATGTTCACCTCTGGCACAGTCACTACAGAAAACACATGATGTGAGTTGTGTATTATTCTAGGAGAAATGCTATGTGTGCAGGAATTTTCCAGCCTTAGTTCTAGCTCTACTGACTCCTCACACGGACTAACAAACACTGTAATTGCCTGTTTCCAAGCTTGCCCTAGTGTAGTTAGTCAAGTGTCACTCAAACAGTAATCTATATTCCTGGTAAGAGTGATGGCGCCTTCCCACGTAAGCCATTTTGTAGTCTTTAGCGCTTCCATATCGTGTCTACTGACAGATATAAGTTCGAACTGTATGCGATAGACTGAAGGCGTCATAATTTGCCATCTCAGTAGAATGCATGTCCCCCTCTGGCACAGTCACTACAGAAAACACATGATGTGAGTTGTGTAATATTCTAGGAGAAATGCTACGTGTGCAGGAATTTTCCAGCCTGGCGCTGGTTAGTTCTAGCTTAACTGACTCCTCACCCGGACTAGCAGACACTGTAATTGCCTGTTTCCAAGCTTGCCCTAGTGTAGTTAGTCAAGTGTGACTCAAACAGTAATCTATATTTCTGGTAAGAGTGATGGCACCTTCTCCGTAAGACATTTTGTAGTCTTTAGCGCTTCCATATCATGTCTACTGACAGATATAAGTTCGAACTGTATGCGATAGACTGAAGGCGTGATAATTTGCCACCTCAGTAGAATGCATGTCCCCCTCTGGCACAGTCACTACAGAAAACACATTATGTGAGTTGTGTATTATTCTAGGAGAAATGCTATGTGTGCAGGGATTTTCCAGCCTGGCGCACGTTAGTTCTAGCTTAACTGACTCCTCACCCGGACTAACAGACACTTTAATTGCCTGTTTCCGAGCTTGCCCTAGTGTAGTTAGTCAAGTGTCACTCAAACAGTAATCTATATTCCTGGTAAGAGTGATGGCGTCTTCCCCCGTAAGCCATTTTGTAGTCTTTAGCGCTTCCATACTGTGTCTACTGACAGATATAAGTTCGAACTGTATGCGGTAGACTGAAGGCGTCATAATTTGCCACCTCAGTAGACTGCATGTCCACCTCTTGCATAGTCACTACAGAAAACACATTATGTGAGTTGTGTATTATTCTAGGAGAAATGCTATGTGTGCAGGAATTTTCCAGCCTGGCGCTGGTTAGTTCTAGCTTAACTGACTCCTCACCCGGACTAGCAGACACTGTAATTGCCTGTTTCCAAGCTTGCCCTAGTGTAGTTAGTCAATTGTCACTCAAACAGTAATCTATATTCCTGGTAAGAGTGATGGCGCCTTCCCACGTAAACCATTTTGTAGTCTTTAGCGCTTCCATATCGTGTCTACTGACAGATATAAGTTCGAACTGTATGCGATAGACTGAAGGCGTCATAATTTGCCATCTCAGTAGAATGCATGTTCACCTCTGGCACATTCACTACAGAAAACACATTATGTGAGTTGTGTATTATTCGAGGAGAATTTCTATGTGTGCAGGAATTTTCCAGCCTTAGTTCTAGCTTAACTGACTCCTCACCCGGACTAACAGACACTTTAATTGCCTGTTTCCGAGCTTGCCCTAGTGTAGTTAGTCAATTGTGACTCAAACAGTAATCTATATATCTGGTAAGAGTGATGGCGCCTTCCCCCGTAAGCCATTTTGTAGTCTTCAGCGCTTCTATATCGTGTCTACTGACAGATATAAGTTCGAACTGTATGCGATAGACTGAAGGCGTCATAATTTGTCACCTCAGTAGAATGCATGCTCACCTCTGGCACAGTCACTACAGAAAACACATTATGTGAGTTGTGTATTATTCTAGGAGAATTGCTATGTGTGCAGGGATTTTCCAGCCTTAGTTCTAGCTTAACTGACTCCTCACCCGGACTAACAGACACTTTAATTGCCTGTTTCCGAGCTTGCCCTAGTGTAGTTAGTCAATTGTGACTCAAACAGTAATCTATATATCTGGTAAGAGTGATGGCCCCTTCCCCCGTAAGCCATTTTGTAGTCTTTAGCGCTTCCATATCGTGTCTACTGACAGACATAAGTTCGAACTGTACGCTACTTTATATTAGAAATGGCAACAGCGGAAGATCCACGTGCATGTACGAGCCAGTCTGCCCCACACCGAGAGGATAGAGAAAAATAAGGAACTTTTTGACGTCCGACTACAATGGAGGACTTATGCAAAGCTTTGGGTAAATTTCTACCATATAAAACATTACAAATTGGGCAAATTCCAATGTAAGGAAGTTGGTTCTGGACTTGTTCCAATGAGGGCTGCATGGTAACGATAATAAATATTGTTAATAATTAATTTTACCTTCAAGTCGTCAATGTTCATCTTGTTGCAATGTTAGCCCTGTTAGCCATGACGTTAGCGCTCTCCAGCCGCCGTAGACTTAACGTTAGCTTGAACTATTATGGGCTAGCATTGCGTTGCCATGCTCAACGCTCCACTCACGTTGTCCAACCTCCAGGACTGCATGGAAGAGATCAACCTGTTCAGTGAGAACAAAACCCACCTGAAGCAGCTGGGGGAACAGCTCATCAGCGCCAGCGACAAGACCAAGCAGAGCGACGTCAACGACAAGATAAACAACGTCAACGACCGCTGGCAACATCTGTTCGACCACATCGAGGCCAGGTAGGAGATAACGACGATTACGTTTGTTCTAAAGACCACGGCTGGATCTTCTTAACTACAGTCCTGGTCAAAAGGCTGTCTTGGGTTTCCAATAATTTCTACAACTCTTATATTTTTTTGTGATAGAGTGATTGGAGCACATACTTGTTGGTCACTAAAAACATTCATGATGTTCCTTTATGAATTTATTATGGGTCTACTGAAAATAAAAATATTTGCTTACATGTCCCTTGGCAAGTTTACCTGCAATAAGGCGCTTTTGGTAGCCATCCACAAGCTTCTGCTTGAATTTTTGACCACTCCTCTTGACAAAATTGGTGCAGTTCAGCTAAATGTGTTGCTTTTCTGACATGGACTTGTTTCTTCAGCATTGTCCACACGTCAGGACTTTGGGAAGGCCATTCTGAAACCTTAACTCTGGCCTGATTTAGCCATTCCTTTACCACTTTTGACGTGTGTTTGGGGTCATGGTCCTGTTGGAACACCCAACTCCGCCCAAGACCCAAAGATAAGACCTTCTGGAGCAGACCTGGGCAAATTCCCATTCCCAAATAATTGTTTTAGATGTTTAAGATGTAAAGTGTAGCTGCCATTATGATGTGCAGTGATGTTTTCTAATGACCGGAAGTCTTCAACTATACTAAGTCTTTCAATGCTTGGAATCTGCATCATATACTAGTTACTATGGTCATCTAATTAGTTACTATGGTCATCTAATTACTTACTATGGTAATCTAATTAGTTACTATGGTCATATAATTACTTACTATGGTCATCTAATTAGTTACTATGGTCATTTAATGACTTACTATGGTCATCTAATTACTTACTATGGTAATCTAATTAGTTACTATGGGCATATAATTACTTACTATGGTCATCTAATTACTTACTATGGTCACTATGAGATATGTCAGATTGTAGGTGGGGAGTTTTTTCACTATGTTTGTTGCATTTTGGTTGCGTTTCGGTTGATTGTAAAAAATGTTGTCAATATTCAGTGTTTTATCCTTCATAGTTAATATTGTAAATCCCACATTCTTTATTTTCATGTACATTCCGGGTGTCTTATTCAGTAAAAAAAAAAAAGTCAAATTCCATTCCGTTTTTTAAGGCGGTCGGTCATAACGTTTTTTTTTAGCTTTCGATCATTATATTGTGTCTACTGACAGATATAAGTTTGAATTGTATGTGATAGACTGAAGGCGTCATAATTTGCCACCTCAGTAGAATGCATGTTCACCTCTGGCACAGTCACTACAGAAAACACATGATGTGAGTTGTGTATTATTCTAGGAGAAATGCTATGTGTGCAGGAATTTTCCAGCCTTAGTTCTAGCTTAACTGACTCCTCACCCGGACTAACAGACAATTTAATTGCCTGTTTCTGAGCTTGCCCTAGTGTAGTTAGTCAATTGTGACTCAAACAGTAATCTATATATCTGGTAAGAGTGATGGCGCCTTCCCCCGTAAGCCATTTTGCAGTCTTTAGCGCTTCTATATCGTGTCTACTGACAGATATAAGTTCGAACTGTACGCTACTTTATATTAGAAATGGCAACAGCGGAAGATACACGTGCATGTACGAGCCAGTCTGCCCCACACCGAGAGGATAGAGAAAAATAAGGAACTTTTTGACGTCCGACTACAATGGCGGACTTATGCAAAGCTTTGGGTAAATTTCTATAAATCTGGGTCAAAAGTATGTATACTTTTGACCCAGCACATTTGCTCACATGTTCAGTAGACCCATGATACATTCATAAAATATATATATATATATATATATATATATATATATATATATATATATATTGAGGCACAGTCCATTCTGTTGGTGGTGTGCATGTGTGTTGTGTTACTTTGTAAGATGACATCACCAGCTAGTGGCCTGGCATGCACACTACACCGTTTGTTTGTTTTGTCAACAAAGAAAAGGTGTGCATGGTGTAAAATGTCGCTGGCACTGCTGCTTTCAAACAATAAGAGGAATTGGGGTGGGATTGGTTGCAGTGAACCACCCTCGCCCCCCACACCCCCCACCACCACCATCTGGGACTGGCGTGCATAACAAAGCGTGTTAATGAGGCGCATGAGCGCGACCACCATGCAGGAATGTGCAGATGTCACATTGTGTGAGCACCATGGAAGTTTCTGGAAAGGGCAAACCAGCCTCATTGTGGCTCGTCAGCAATTAAAAAAATAAAGTTAAAGTACCAATGATTGTCACACACACAATAGGTGTGGCAAAATTATCCTATCAAATATATACTATCATCATAATACAGTCATCACACAAATTAATCATCAGAGTATATACATTGAGTTATTTACATTATTTACAATACATGGGTTGGGGCGGGGGGTTTAGGTTTGGTTGATATCAGCACTTCAGTCATCAACAATTGCATCATCAGATAAATGGACATTGAAACAGTGTAGGTCTGACTTGGTAGGATATGTACAGCGAGCAGTGGCTATAGTGAGAATTTAATTTAAACCAACAACACGTAGAATTTTATCTAAAAACAAGTTTGTTTTTTTTTAAACTTATTTTTATCATTCGAGGCCTTATTTTGCATGAATAAGCACATGTAAAAGGTCAATTAATAAATGACGGCGCTTTAAATAACATTTTGTAAATACTTGTTGAAATCGGGCCCGTTGTTAGCATAAGATTTGGCAATAAAAGTTAAAAAGAGCTTAAGAATTTGTGTCTTTTTCTGGACTCTACAATACATTAGATTAATTTCATTTGTTTTGACTTAAAAACCCTCGCATTTAAGGCGCATCGCCACAATTAAAGACGTTAAATGGAAACCCTGCAGGTTCCCTCAATACATACTTGCCAACCCTCCCGGATTTTCCGGGAGACTCCCGAAATTCAGCGCCTCTCCCGAAAACCTCCCGGGACAAATTTTCTCCCGAAAATCTCCCGAAATTCAGGCGGAGCTGGAAGCCACGCCCCCTCCAGCTCCATGCGGACCTGAGTGACGTCAGGTGCGCAACACCACGTAAATCGTTGGCCAACCAAAAAGTAACCCCAGTACGCTATAGCCAACATTCACCAGGAGATGGCAACAGACAAACATAGATAACTCTATTACATTATTCCCCTTTTAGAAATGTATAGAAGTTACTCAAAATAAATAAACAACCCAACCAAAAAATGCAGCAGCTCAATTAAAAAACTGTACTTAAGCCACATTCTTTTTTTTTTTTTTTAGTACTGAACTCTTAACCCTCATTTGTAAAAAAATAACATGCTTATTATACAAACAGTATTTGTACACCTTTAACACAGATTTTTATACTGTCTTCAGAGATTCAGTTTTTTTGGTGGTACTCGAAACCTTTCTGGGTACCTGCGAAAGGGTGTTCAGCATGGTTGGAAAAATAGTGACAGAGAATAGAACAAGGATGGACAATTCAACCCTTAACTCAACAATGAGTAGATGAGTGTTATGTGTGTGTATATGTGTAAATAAATGAACACTGAAATTCAAGTATTTCTTTTATTTATATATATATATATATATATATATATATATATATATATATATATTGTGTGTGTATATATATATATATATATATATATATATATATATATATATATATATATATATATATTTTGTGTATATGTGTGTATATATATATATATATATATATATATATATATATATATATATATATATAATAAAATGAATATAAATACAGCTAGAATTCACTGAAAGTCAAGTATTTATTATATATATATATATATATATATATATATATATATATATATATATATATATATATATATATATATGTATGAAATACTTAACTTGGTGAATTCTAGCTGTAAATATACTCCTCCCCTCTTAGCCCCGCCCCCAACCACGCCCCCCACCTCCCGAAATCGGAGGTCTCAAGGTTGGCAAGTATGCCTCAATAAGACTTCTAGTGGCACTTGTTGGCCAGAGCACAAATGCTTATTTTGTAAAGCAGAAGACACTGGGTCCAAATCCCAGTTGTGGTTGAGCTAGCAAGGTATATAGGTTTGTTTTAATGATGTTAAAATGGTTATTTTGCACAAACAACAAATTATCTTTGAACAATGTATTTGTTTGAGTGCAAAACACCGATAAAAAAGTATGAAAAACATTACACATAAATAAAAAATGTGTAAAATCATTTTGGAATGGGAAAGAGCTGGGGGCCTCCAAATAAAATTCTGTATCGGGCCCCAATTTAGCCTGTTCACATATCATCTTAAATGTCCTCCCAGCTCAGGTGCCTCGTGTATAACAATGAAGTACCAGGGAGGTTGCGAGCCTGCGATTTTATTGTAAATAATGTAAATAATTCAATGTATATACTCTGATGATTATCTTGTGTGATGACTGTATTATGCTGATAGTATATATCTGATAGTATATATCTGTATCATGAATCAACCCCGACTTAAACAAGTTGAAAAACTTATTCGGGTGTTACCATTTAGTGGTCAATTGTACGGAATATGTACTGTACTGTGCAATCTACTAATACAAGTCTCAATCAATCTATCAATCAGCTATTTTAGCATTGTTAGCATTGACATTTTGTTAGAAGTCTCGCGGCACTTTTACGCATGTCGCATTTACACCCGGAAAAAGGTGGAGTGCCATCTCCGGGTTGGGGAGGAGACCCTGCCCCAAGTGGAGAAGTTCAAGTACCTAGGAGTCTTGTTCACGAGTGAGGGAAGAGAGGATTGTGCGATCGACAGGCGGATCGGTGCGGCGTCTTCAGTAATGCGGACGCTGTATCGATCCGTTGTGGTGAAGAAGGAGCTGAGCCGGAAGGCAAAGCTCTCAATTTACCGGTCGATCTACGTTCCCATCCTCACCTATGGTCATGAGCTTTGGGTTATGACTGAAAGGACAAGATCACGGGTACAAGCGGCCGAAATGAGTTTCCTCCGCCGGGTGGCGGGGCTCACCCTTAGAGATAGGGTGAGAAGCTCTGCCATCCGGGAGGAACTCAGAGTAAAGCCGCTGCTCCTCCACATGGAGAGGAGCCAGATGAGGTGGTTCGGGCAGCTGGTCAGGATGCCACCCGAACGCCTCCCTAGGGAGGTGTTTAGGGCACGTCCGACCGGTAGGAGGCCACGGGGAAGACCCAGGTTGGGGAGACTGTGTCTCCCGGCTGGCCTGGGAACGCCTCGGGATCCCCCGGGAAGAGCCGGACAAAGTGGCTGGGGAGAGGAAAGTCTGGGCTTACCTGCTTTGGCTGCTGCCCTGCGACCCGACCTCGGATAAGCGGAAGAAGATGGATGGCATTTACACTCAGTACTTCAGCAACCACCTATTGGAGCAAAATATATCCCCGTGTTATCGCAATGTTTTAACACAGGTTGTTAGCATTCGATACTAGCTGTTAGCATGCTGGCAATTCTGTTTAAATGATACATTAATGGATCAAACATGGGCCAAAATGCCTTCTAGGATTTGAGTTCTCTGTGTGAGACTCTGCTGAAAGGCTTAAAGCACTAAGCAGATAAACATGAGCAGGGTCTCCGCAAGCTGCTTACGATCGCCCGGAAGCTGTTCATGGTCCAGAAGCCATCAGAAGACCCCAAACTATTATTTTAGTTACAATCATTTTGTTGTTGTTATTATCCATGTTTACATCGTCTTATGTCCATTCAATGGCTCACTGGCCCGGTTCCACTGCTCGTTTTTGTCAAAACAAACTAGTTAGTTTGTCAAAGTGACCCAGTGCTCACCCTTGGGGTCCATCATGGAGGCGAGCAGTTTTTTTTAGCTGTGAATGGATAAAGATGCCAGATGGTCTCCTGCTGCTTCTGACAACACCTGTGATCTCTACAAATGTGGACCGGCTTTAACGTGCACTCGCTGCTGGCGCTTCACCGGCGTGTGTTGTTCTCTTGACATTGTAATAATGTTGGTCTTCTTCTTAAATATCATCTGGACCGGGGGTCGCCAACCCGTCGATCGCAATCGACCAGTCGATCTTTGTGAACCTACCGGTCGTACACGAACGCCCGCACGCCTCAACCTCCTGTCTTAAGCCTCTCATCCCGTGGCTCTCAACACCGCCGCCACACACCCCCGAGCACGGCGGCACACTTCACCCGCTTGTCTCACAAAACGCGCGTGGCGTGACGTGCACAAAAATCACGGAGGAACAAAATGGCGTAGTTTCAAAAACACGATGAACTTCGACTTTGTTTCCGTGTATCTACAAAACCATCAAACTTTAAGTCACAGCCTATCTCGGATTCAACTAAATAAATGATAAATAATCACTCTTCTAGGTATTAAATACCTCATTTGTCATTTCCACACATTAATCCTGTGCCAACTCAACAAACCCTTCAAACAGAGGTAGAACCTATTCAAGAGGGTTGAGTCAAGAGAGACTGGCAGTATTGCAGTATATCAAACTCTCCTTACCCGGACCGATCTGACTCTTTCTCGCCATCCCTCCCGCTCTTTCATTAGTGCTTTCAGATTTTCCGCTTTACAGTTGGCAGAATGTGCAATTTGCTGAACTGCGGTGTTGCCGTGTCCTGGCGTCCAGAGCAGTTCTTAAAGTTTTTGATTGTTGCGAAAGAGCTGGCAAGCCACCATAAAGCTGTTGCTTTGAGGGGCGCTCTTGCCACGAGATTTTTGCAAAACCGCACCTAACATCCTGGTGCATGTGTCCTAATCCTTTTGGTAGTGTCCAAGTGATTGGACCATATACAAGGACAGACTCCACCACAGCTCTGAAAAATTATCTCTTTGTCTTGCCTGGCAAAATTGTTTTTCGCACTATTTTTAGTCTGTCCAAGGCTGCCCAAGGCTGCCCGTGCCTTTCAAATACAAATTCTACCTTCCCTTTCGGTAGAGGCTGTGTTACTACCAAGGTAATCAAACTCTGACAATTTTCCAGTAGTAAATCACACAATCTTCACGTTCTTTAAATTTCCACAGACACGATCAATTTCACAGAACCTTATCCAGGTGCCAGTGTCTCATGCAGCAATTTTAAGTGGGGTTCCCGATTGTTTATTTTGCTCCTGACATCTGGCATCTTTTAGTGTTCACAACATCAGGTGTTACATCTTAAGTGTCCGACAATTTCAGGATGTTGTCCAAGCTTGTGTGCATAGCTTTGTTTTATTGATGCTCATTACGGAGAAAACTTGCTCACAAAGAAATGTGGTTTCCCATTCACTTGCGTGAATAAATGATCATTTTTCTTGGAACACAAGAGTTAGCTTATGTAGCTGAGGATTGGACCGCCAAGTGCCCTGCCTTCGGCTGACGCCCAGCTCACACTGTACCCGACCTCTATGCCTGCTCCTATTAGTGGTGAGCCCATTGGACGGGGGACCCACGTTGCTTCTTTGGGCTTCTTTGGGCCCCATGGGGACAGGCCCGGCCACCAGGCATTCGCCATCGAGCCCCACTAGAGGGCCTGGTTCCAGAGCGGGGCCTGGATGACCCGCGTCCGGGCGAGGGAGATCAGCACCTCCAAGTCCGAGTCCATGGTTCTCGCCCTGAAAAGGGTGTAGTTCCATCTCCGGGTTGGGGAAGAAATCCTGCCCCAAGTGGAGGAGTTCAAGTACCTCGGAGTCTTGTTCACAAGTGAGGGAAGAGTGGATTGTGAGATCCACAGGCGGATTGGTGCGGCGTCTTCAGTATTGCGGACACTGTATCGATCCGTTGTAGTAAAGAAGGAGCTAAGCCGGAAGGCAAAGCTCTCAATTTACTGGTCAATCTACCTTACTATCCTCACCTACGGTCATGAGCCCTGGGTTATGACCGAAAGGACAAGATCACAGGTACAAGTGGTCAAAATGAGTTTCTTCCATCGGGTGGCGGGGCTCTCCCTAAGTGATAGGGTGAGAAGCTCTGTCATCCAGGGGGAACTCAAAGTAAAACCGCTGCTCTGTCACATCCAGAGGAGCCAAATTAGGTGGTTTGGGCATCTGGTCAGGATGCCACCCGGACACCTCCCTGGGTAGGTGTTTAGAGCACGTCCGACCAGTAGGAGGCCATGGGGAAGACCCAGGACAGGTTGTGAAGACTATGTCTCCCGGTTGGCCTGGGAACGTCTCGGGAGACGGAAACCATTTGCCTGCCTAACAGAATTGCGACATCCAGTGGACACATTGAGAATAGCAGGTTTTTTTCATTAAAAAAATGCAGCTTATCATCACACTTAGTAAACTCATCTCGCGGGCAGGATTAGCCGCATGTTTGACATCCTTGATCTAGAATGTGAAAAAAAAATCACATTTGATTTGAAATCGTGGGTGCACATTTCTCACTATTGGTAGTTCTGCGATTGTGTTGCAGTGTCGGTGGTCATCATTAGCGTGGTAGCTGCTGTAAAGTTGTCAGAGGAGATCTTCTCTGGTGTACCTGCTGCTTCTGCCTCATCCAGATGTGAGGAGGAGGAGGGAGGGCACATGTGTGTGTGTGTGTGTATGTGGGGTGGGGGGAGGGGGTTCCAGTGAGCAGATAATGATCCGTCGCCATGGAGTCTTCTCCTCACCGTCCTGTGAGTACCTCTCATCCACATCCCGAGGCACCACGAAGCTCGCAGACGACAGGGCGCAGGGCGAGCTGCAGCTCGGTTGGTACACTCTTAGAAATAAAAGTGCTAAGTAGAACCATATAAGGTTCTTCGGCTCGTCCTCATAGGAGAACCCTTTTTGGCTCCAGGTGGAACCTTTTTATAAAGGTTCCACCTGGAACCCTTGTGAAGGGTTCTACCTAGAACTGTGTGTGTAAGGTTCCACCCAGAACCCCCCATGAGAGGTTCTACAAAGAACCCACGCAGGGAGTTCCACTAAGAACCCTTTCATGTTTCAAGGGTTTCATCTAGAACCCACACAGGGAGTTCCACTAAGAACCCTTTTGTATTTCAAGGGTTTCATCTAGAACCCACACAGGGAGTTCCACTAAGAACCCTTTTGTATTTCAAGACTTTCATCTAGAACCCACGCAGGGAGTTCCACTAAGAACCCTTTCGTATTTCAAGGGTTTCATCTAGAACCCACACAGGGAGTTCCACTAAGAACCCTTTCGTTTGTCAAGGGTTTCATCTAGAACCCATGCAGGGAGTTCCACTAATAACCCTTTCAGGTTTCAAGGGTTTCATCTAGAACCCACACAGGGAGTTCCACAAAGAACTCTTTCATGTTTCAAGGGTTTCATCTAGACCTGACACAGGGGGTTCTAAAAACATCCCTTTTCAAAGGTTTTCACCGATAACCGTCTTGTCTTCTGAGGGTTCTATAAAGAACCATATTGTATTCTACAGATCAGTTTAGTTCATATTATATTGTGGTCATTTATCATGTTGACATTGAACAAACATTCAAAACATTTTAATGAGAAAAACATTTATTTAAAGATAGGCACCATTATTGGCAAATGTTATCAGGAAGTATGTCCCTGATGACACAGGATCTTACCCATGCTTTCAACAATCCCTGAAGAACTCTTTCTTCCATAAACGGTTCTCTGGATCAAAATAGTTCTTACTGGAACCCTTAGTGTTAGTGAGAACCCTTTTAAAACCAATTATTCAGAAAAGGGATTTTAAAGGGTTCTCTGGATCAAAATGGTTCTTACTGGAACCATTAGCGTTACCAAGAACCCTTGAAAAACCCTTTCTTCGGGAAAGGGTTTTTCAGAAGCAAATGGTTCCAGTTAGAACCTCAGCCCTTGTAGAAGAACCCTTTTAGAACCCTTATTTCTGAAAGTGTAGAGTAGCCGTGCCAGCAACTTGAGGGTTCCAGGTCCGATCCCCGCTTCCGCCATCCTAGTCACTGCCGTTGTGTCCTTGGGCAAGACACATTACCCACCTGCTCCCAGTGCCACCCACACTGGTTTAAATGTAACTCAGATATTGGGTTTCACTACGTAAAAGCGCTTTGAGTCACTAGAGAAAAGCGCTATATAAATATAATTAACTTCACTTCACTGTTTTCCCCAAACTGATGGAGAGAAGGAGCGAGGAGCTATTACCTTCATGTCCTGTATGAAATTGTACTTTGTTATTGTGCATATCCAAAGAATACTGTCGCCAACAGCTGGGTACAGTCAGTAGGGTGACCATGTCACTGCCATTTACAAAAAAATATTAATTATGTGATGCCGGGGTCTCCATGATTTCAGCCTTCCAAAGCTCCTCTTGGACCACCAGTTTTTGACTCCTAGTTCCGGCCCTGGTTGTTAAGCATCCTTGTCCACAAATGGGTCATGGTAGACCGTGGTCGGATCACCACTACAGGCTCAGGCGCAGCTCTCAGTTCCTCATTCATGTACACCTTGAACGCACCACTGGCATAGCAGGAATCTGACGGGGACATGTCCCTCCTGGTCCCCCCCCAGTTCGCAGTGCGATATTTGTAGGCTGCTAATGTTTTAGATCAGTGATTCTCAAACTATGCTAGTGGTATGCCAAAAAAAATTATTTGATTAAGGTACAGCTTTTTATGTTTCTATACTCAAACACAGTGTTACTGTTCAAACTGTGTGTAACAAGTATTTTCTGAGGTGGTACTTGGTAGGAACAGTGTGGTTTTCGTCCTGGTCGTGGAACTGTGGACCAGCTCTATACTCTCGGCAGGGTCCTTGAGGGTGCATGGGAGTTTGCCCAACCAGTCTACATGTGTTTTGTGGACTTGGAGAAGGCATTCGACCGTGTCCCTCGGGAAGTCCTGTGGGGAGTGCTCAGAGAGTATGGGGTATCGGACTGTCTGATTGTGGCAGTCCGCTCCCTGTATGATCAGTGCCAGAGCTTGGTCCGCATTGCCGGTAGTAAGTCGGACACGTTTCCAGTGAGGGTTGGACTCCGCCAAGGCTGCCCTTTGTCACCGATTCTGTTCATAACCTTTATGGACAGAATTCTAGGCGCAGTCAAGGCGTTGAGGGGATCTGGTTTGGTGGCTGAAGGATTAGGTCTCTGCTTTTTGCAGATGATGTGGTCCTGATGGCTTCATCTGGCCAAGATCTTCAGCTCTCACTGGATCGGTTCGCAGCTGAGTGTGAAGCGACTGGGATGAGAATCAGCACCTCCAAGTCCGAGTCCATGGTTCTCGCCCGGAAAAGGGTGGAGTGCCATCTCCGGGTTGGGGAGGAGATCTTGCCCCAAGTGGAGGAGTTCAAGTACCTCGGAGTCTTGTTCACGAGTGAGGGAAGAGTGAATCGTGAGATTGACAGGCGGATCGGTGCGGCGTCTTCAGTAATGCGGACGCTGTATCGGTCCGTTGTGGTGAAGAAGGAGCTGAGCCGGAAGGCAAAGCTCTCAATTTACCGGTCGATCTACGTTCCGATCCTCACCTATGGTCATGAGCTTTGGGTTATGACCGAAAGGACAAGATCACGGGTACAAGCGGCCGAAATGAGTTTCCTCCGCCGGGTGGCGGGGCTCTCCCTTAGAGATAGGGTGAGAAGCTCTGCCATCCGGGAGGAGCTCAAAGTAAAGCCGCTGCTCCTCCACATCGAGAGGAGCCAGATGAGGTGGTTCGGGCATCTGGTCAGGATGCCACCCAAACGCCTCCCTAGGGAGGTGTTTAGGGCATGTCCGACCGGTAGGAGGCCGCGAGGAAGACCCAGGACACGTTGGGAAGACTATGTCTCCCAGCTGGCCTGGGAACGCCTCGGGGTCCCACAGGAAGAGCTGGACGAAGTGGCTGGGGAGAGGGAAGTCTGGGCTTCCCTGCTTAGGCTGCTGCCCCCGCGACCCGACCTCGGATAAGCGGAAGAAGATGGATGGATGGATGGATGGTACTTGGTGAACCACTGTTGTAGATTGACCTGAGAGCAAAGTTGCGCCCTCTTGTGGTTGCTGCTATTTAGTGAAGTATATATTGCTGAACACAAAAAATATTTTGAAATGACGTTACGCTCAAACTGGGACATAAATGAAGACGGATAAGGTTATTCGTCCTCCGTCCGAAGAGTAGCGCGGCGTTATGAAGTCATTACTCTTGTCAAGTCACTACCGCCCACACATGAAGATGTCTCTTCTTGTTTGCTGTGTTGAGGGTGAGGAAGCTGAAGGAGACGCTGGCGACGGTGCAGCAGCTGGACAAGAACATGAGCAACCTGCGCACCTGGCTGTCTCGCGTAGAGACCGAGCTGTCCCGGCCGCCCGTCTACGTCGTCTGCCACGGCGACGAGATCCAGAGGAAGCTGGCCCAGCAGCAGGTGAGCCCGCTCTCTGCTGCCACTCAGGAGACGCATGGAAGGGCGTGAAATAAACAAAAGGTGTTTTGGACAACAAGAGTAAGCACGACTGTTGATAAATTGGCGGACACAACATCTCTCCACTTGTATTATTTCTCCAGAAGTAATCTTTTAGGGCGGATATGACGTCAAAAGGGGCGTGACCTAAATACACCAACTGGTCAGTGGGAAATTATGTCACATTATGGGCGTGGCCTAAACCGGAAATAGGTATAGGTGGTGTACGGTTTGGGACCATACTTGCCAACCCTCCCGATTTTCCCGGGAGACTCCCGAATTTCAGTGCCCCTCCCGAAAATCTCCCGGGACAACCATTCTCCCGAATTCCTCCCGATTTCCAACCGGACAACAATATTGGGGGTGTGCCTCAAAGGCACTGCCTTTAGCGTCCTCTCTCACCTGAAAAGGAGACTATTATATATGTCTCCCTTATCCATAGGTTTATCTATAACCCATAAAGTAGGCAGGCACGGAGCTATTTCTCAGCGTGTGTTTATTCCAGCCGGCACGTTAATACACTGACACACAACATCCGGATTCCCATCATGCATTGCGTCAAAACTACGGCAAGTAGTAATGTCCAAAAACATAACAGAGACGAAGCAGAAGAACGAAGAAGAGACATGGCGACGACGAGTAAGAAGAAGAAGTACGCTTGCAAGTTCCAAAATGATTGGAAAAAATCATTTCAGTTCATCCATGACAGCTCGAAGGGGGAGGGGTATGCTGACTGCAAAGTTTGTAGATCAGACACCTCCATTGAACACAGTGGCCGAACGGATATACTCATTCATGAACGGATTATTTATATATATATATATAAGAAATACTGGAAAATACATACACCCCCCCATCTCCCGAATTCGGAGGTCTCAAGGTTGGCAAGTATGTTTGGGATTCATAGTGTTTTTTTCCCCCTTTTGTGTGGTAATTTACTTCCTGCCAGGTACTCTTATTGTGATAGTTTCACTTCCCCTGTCCGTCCTTAGTGCTGACTCCCACACCTGCCGGGACACACCTGGTTCCGGTTGCCAATCAGTCTCCTATTTGGTCCTGCGCGGTCTGTTGGTTTATTTTCACATGACTTGCTTTGCTCTGCCTTCTCCACGCCTGAACATAGAAGCTCCGTGACTTGTACTTTTATTTTTCCTTTCTTCCCAGCCCCCACCCTCCCACTCCCTCGTGAGTGATTTTTTTGTTTGTTTGTTTATTAAATGTTATCATTTCACTCACCTCCTTTCTCCCGCCAGCTGCATCTTGCGATCACGTCGCCAAAACTACTGATATCCGGTCCATTTAGGCCATGCCCCCTTTTTGACCTCATCTCCCACAGACCAACCCCCCCTGAACAAGGCGGTGCATTTATACCACACCACCTTTTTGATGTGACCCCCACCCCTTTTCACCTGCAAAGCCCCCTTCAATCCCCTGCCATTCCCCCTTAATAGTTTTTACTTATTACTACTTCCAAAGCCTGAACTAATGCGTGCGCTCAGCCTAAAGAAGAGGACGTTTCCACACTAAACAACAATTAAGTACCAGTGCTAGCCTCAAAACAAATCCCACGAAAGTCGGTGGTCTGGAACTGGACCAGGTGGATGATTATGTAAGGTTAGAGCGGATATGAGGCCAGATGACGGAGTGACGCGGACACAGGGGTTTAAGAGACTTCCGAAAAGGCTCCAGGTGTCTCCATTAGCGGATGGAATGATTTCCGTGCGAATGAGCTCTGTAAGCTCTTAACTGTCACCACGGCAACGAACAAGAGACCACTAATGCGCTGTCAGAGAGAGAGGACGACGGGGGGCTTCTGTGTGTTTTTGAAATGAAAAACATAATTTCCACCTGCCTGGTTAAAACCGCAAGAAAAAAAACTCTGGACATATTAAGTCATTTTCATGAAGTCACACAAAGTTTTACCATTCCAAATGCCCGTCAGTGTTTCGCTTGAAGCGTCTAAGATGAGACTCCAAATCTGAAGCCATGGTTTTCAGTCAGAAAAGGTGTTGGGGGTGAGGTCTTGTCCCAGGTTGGGGGAGGCTTGCAGCGTCGTGGTTAAGAGAGAGCTGACCCAGAAAGCCCTTGAGTTAGTGGTCCATCTGCAGTCTACCTACATCCACAAAGAGGCTCAAATGTTTCTTTGCCCTAAGAGACGGGGCGGGGGAGAGGGGGGGCTCCTTCACATCCAGAGGAGCCAGTTGAGGTGGATTGGGCATCTAGTCCAAATGCCTCGATGGTGAAGTGTTCCTGGCATGCCAAAGTCCACCTTCTAAGGATCTTGCTTAGGAAGGGCTCTGTGTCCCCCCCCCAGTGGAACTAGAAGAGATAACCACAGACAGAGACCACGAAGTCTGGACTTCCCTCTAAGAATTCAGCCCAGGCCTGGATTAGTGGAAGACAATGGATGGACGGACCATTCCAAATAATCGCCATTGGCTTTCATTTATCAGCAGAATGAAAATCAATTGTAAGCGTGTCCTTTGGCCTTCAGGAATTGCAGCGAGACATCGAGCAGCACACGGAGAGCGTGACGTCAGTGTTGACGCTGTGCGACGTCCTGCTGCGCGACGCCGACTCCTACGGCAGCGACTCTGAAAACGACTCCATCCTGCAGACCACCAGCAGCCTGGACCGCCGCTGGAGAAACATCTGTGCCATGTCCATGGAGCGGAGAATGAGGTCAGTTCAAGGAATCTTCTCACCTCTACGTCCACCTGCTTAACCGCTCTGTATCAGTCGTGCAAGCACTTGATGCCCTCACCTTCCTGGCGTTGTTGGTCAGGATCGAAGAGACGTGGCGTCTCTGGTGCAAGTTCCTGGACGACTACGCTCGCTTTGAGGACTGGCTCAAGGCGTCCGAGCTGACGGCGGCCAACCCCGATTCGGCTGACGTCCTCTACACCAGCGCCAAGGAGGAGCTGAAGAAGTTTGAGGTGAGCGGGAAAGTTCTACTGAGAGGTTATCTAAGACCTTTGCTGGGAAGTTAAGATGTTTCCTAGTAGAATGCAGTGCTTGTAGTTGTGTCTCGAATGGAATACTTTAATCAGTACACTGAATACTCTGTACACTACACCAGTATACTCTGTAGACTGTACATAGTTCCTGAGTGCGTCAACTTGGCTATCTCAATATTTACCTTCTCCCTTCAAAGTCGCTTTTTGTTTGGTAGCCTTCCGCTACATAGCCAAGATTGCGACTCTTGAGGGTGGTAAGTGTCCATCATTGCACACCGACCACTTTCAGCGTACTAAGTGCAACATCTACTAGGGCAGTACGTCCCAGTGTGCACACACCCTTGCACTCTAGAGTACGCAAGCGTTCCGATTGATTATCTTCACCGACTAAACAAACATAGCGGCCGCCTCGCTCTCCTCTCAGGCCTTCCAGCGACAGGTCCACGAGCGTCTGACTCAGCTGGAGCTGGTCAACAAACAGTACCGCCGCCTGGCCCGGGAGAACCGCACGGACGCCGCCAGCAAGCTCCGCCTCATGGTGGCTGAGGGCAACCGGCGCTGGGACGGCCTGCAGAGGCGCGTGGCTGCCGTGCTGCGCAGACTCAAGGTGAGTTATAACGTGTTACTTTGTAACGCCTTACTGTAATGCCGTTAGTTTTGGCGGTAAATAGTAATCTAACGCGTTATTTTTTATATTCAGTAACTCAGTTACCGTTACTACATGATGCGTTACTGTGTTATTTTACGTTATTTTATGTAGTATCGGCTAGAAACAGAAGATCTGAGTGTGTTTTATTGGAGCGCTGCGGTGTCATCCTTCTGAATATTACTGTGTCACAAGCCGGAGGTGTGCTCTGTGTGTGTCTGGGTGTTGGTGTGGGGGGGGGTGGCGTGTCTGTGTTTACTACCAACTGAGCCGCTGTCTTAACATGGAGATATTTTCACTTCTTTTCTTTTGTCGAGCACAAAGGAAATAACATTTTAGTTGAATGTAAGTTGTGTCTTGGATCAAAGATCCCGTCTACTGCCCAAAACAACAATTCAAATCTGCCTGGTTAGGCTTTATGTATGTGTGCCTTCCTTAGGTGAAGCCAGGTTTACAGCTATATTGTTATTATGCTGTGTGTTACTTATGTATGTTATGTTGCAGCTATTTAAAATAGTTTTGTCAATTTGTTCTGGCTATAAAATACACCCCCCACACACACACACACACACACACACCAAACAAGAATGACAAACACATTTCGGGAGAACAGCCGCACCGTAACACAACATAAACACAACAGAACAAATACCCAGAACCCCTCCCCACACACACACACCTTGTAGCGTCCCGGAAGAGTAAGTGCTGCAAAGGCTTCTGGGTATTTGTTCTGTTGCGTTTATGTTGTGTTACGGTGCGGCTGTTCTCCCGAAATATGTTTGTCATTCTTGTTTGGTGTGGGTTCACAGTCTGGCGTATATTTCTAACAGTGTTAAAGTTGTTTATACCAGTGGTTCGCAACCTTTTTTTCAGTGATGTACCCCCTGTGAAAATGTTTTTAATTCAAGTACCCCTTAATCAGAGCAAAGCATTTTTGGTTGAAAAAAAAGAGATCCATCCATCCATCCATCTTCATCCGCTTATCCGAGGTCGGGTCGCGGGGGCAGCAGCCTAAGCAGGGAAGCCCAGACTTCCCTCTCCCCAGCCACTTCGACCAGCTCCTCCCGGGGGATCCCGAGGCGTTCCCAGGCCAGCCGGGATATATAGTCTTCCCAACGTGTCCTGGGTCTTCCCCGTGGCCTCTTACCGGTCGGACGTGCCCTAAACACCTCCCTAGGGAGGCGTTCGGGTGGCATCCTGATTAGATGCCCAAATCACCTCATCTGGCTCCTCTCGATGTGGAGGAGCAGCGGCTTTACGTTGAGCTCCTCCCGGATGGCAGAGCTTCTCACCCTATCTCTAAGGGAGAGCCCCGCCACCCGGCGGAGGAAACTCATTTGGGCCGCTTGTACCCGTGATCTTGTCCTTTCGGTCATGACCCAAAGCTCATGACCATAGGTGAGGATGGGAACGTAGATCGACCGGTAAATCGAGAGCTTTGCCTTCCGGCTCAGCTCCTTCTTCACCACAACGGATCGATACAGCGTCCGCATTACTGAAGACGCCGCACCGATCCGCCTGTCGATCTCACGATCCACTCTTCCCTCACTCGTGAACAAGACTCCGAGGTACTTGAACTCCTCCACTTGGGGCAAGATCTCCTCCCCAACCCGGAGATGGCACTCCACCCTAAAGAGATAAAGAAGTAAAATACAGCACTATGTCATCAGTTTCTGATTTATTAAATTGTATAACAGTGCAAAATATTGCTCATTTGTAGTGGTCTTTCTTGAACTATTTGGAAAAAAAGATAGGTTTTTATTTATATTTACAAAGGATTTTTGAATTGTTGCTCTTTTTAGAATATTTAAAAAAAAATCTCACGTACCCCTTGGCATACCTTCAAGTACCCCCAGGGGTACGCGTACCCCCATTTGAGAACCATTGGTTTATACGGCCACCCTCAGTGTAACCTGTATCGGCCAGCTCTAGTGTTGATTTGATATCGCCTCAAGGGCCAAGTGAAATTACACGGCGGGCCAGAGTTTGACACCCATGCTCTAGAAACACCTACATCCCTGCATGATTTCAATCAACACATTTCGGACGTGCTCTGCCAGACCAACACTCCAATGCAGATGCTCTGCGACCACAGCCGAGCAAATACACAACAGAGAATTTGCAAAAAAAACGTGACAATTCCGAGGTTCGGGAATGCACCTCTCTGACCATGTCCGTGATCGGTGCATAGTCAGGAAATGTTGGGTATTTGCTGACGAAGCTGGTAGTATTGTATCTTAATCAGTGACGTGCGGTGAGGTTGATGGCTGGTGAGGCACTGACTTCATCACAGTCAGATTTACAAACATATGAACCCTAAAGAGTATCTTATTCACCATTTGATTGGCAGCAGTTAACGGGTTATGTTTAAAAGCTCATACCAGCATTTTTCCCTGCTTGGCACTCAGCATCAAGGCTTGGAATTGGGGGTTAAATCACCAAAAATTATTCCTGGGCGCGGCGCCGCTGCTGCCCACTGCTCCCCTCACCTCCCAGGGGGTGATCAAGGGGATGGGTCAAATGCAGAGGACACATTTCACCACACCTAGTGTGTGTGTGACAATCATTGGTACTTTAACTTAACTTTAACTTTACACATACAAACTGTAGCACACAAAAAAAGCACATTAATAAAAAAAACGTTATGGTCTTACCTTTACGTAATATATTGAGTTGGAGGCAATAACCAGGCGAGGTGATGAAGTACGTCTCTTTACTGTAGACTTCAGAACAGACTCACACACTTGACGTCATGTGCGCAACACCACGTAAATCGTTGGCCAACCAAAAAGTAACCACAGTACGCTATAGCCAACATTAACCAGGAGATGGCAACAGACAGACATAGATCACTCTATTACATTCCTCCCATTTTAGAAATGTAGAAGTAAGTTACTCAAAATAAATAAACAACCAAACCAAAAAATGCAGCAGCTCAATAAGAAGCCAAAAAGTGCAAAAACAATAATGTTCGTGTTGGAGGAGTTGTGAATGAATGAAATATGAAATCCGTGCTGCAGTCTGCAGGTATACCTAATGTTGTGTCCCTGCAGTCGTTCACGGCTCCTCCAACACGAACATGATTGTTTTTGCACTTTTTGGCTTCTTATTAAATAACTTTTTTAAATAGATTCAATCTTGCACGTGGAAAGTTTAAGTGTGGGCTTTAGTTGATACAACACTCCCGTCAGGGGGTGCATTCTCTACCACCAGGAGGCGGGATTACTGCGAGCCTCACACAGTGCGTCTTCGCAGCAGTTTTATGATCGCTCAGCACAAGAAATACGTTACACACATACAGTTGTTGACTAAATACACTGTACATTATATACCTCAGCTAACTAAACTATGGAAATGTATAATATAATTCATATAGCAATACGGTCTCACTGCACAGCAGGCCAGCAGTTAGCCGAGTCCGCAATCCATGTTGAGGCACTGAGTGACGTGCCTCAACTGGCTGCTGATCACCGCACCGTCTCTTCTCAGTATTTGAACGGCAAATGTGAAAATTCAGCGATTTTGAATAAAAGTAATCTAAAAATGGTGAAGTTAAATGGAAAATAACTTATTTAACAATTTAATTTTTTTTTTTGCTTTTTACATTTTTTTTCTTTCCATGATGGCAGGTGAGGCCTTACTTACACGACAGCTCCTTTCTTGCTTCGGCGCCGGTGCCATTTAAGGACAGAGTTTCATAGTGATGCAGGCCCATAAAAAAACAATTAATTGCTTCCAGACCGGGCTTTTATCACCTTTTGGTTTATGTATCTCTATCCTCTCAGCACTATCGCTACTCATGACTGTATGACGCATGTGGAGATGTTCTGTATGCTTCCACAACTCCCGTTTCACAGCGATGGTAACGCACATTCACCGGGCTACAACCTTCCGCGGTGAATACTTTTGTCTTTGTTTACCAAAAAAATACAAGACGCAGGAAAAGCACTCCCTGTGTTTCGATTGATACGCCTCTGGACCGAACCAAAAAATGACGACTGCGCCAACCGATACGCCCCAGTATCTTGAGGGAATCTTACTATGTCTTCCTATTCTCTGGCAGACTAGTTGCGTATCAGCTGTGTTAAGATGTGGAGTTACAGTACCAGGGGGAAACGGGTGTAGACCCAAACTAGAAACATACCAGATTCTCCCTAAGCTTTTTAAAAGGCTCCCAGCAGTGTGTTTGTGCTGATGGGTTCCTCGTAACCCATACTTGCCAACCTTGAGACCTCCGATTTAGGGAGGTGGGGGTGGGGGTGGGGGGCGTGGTCGGGGGTGGGGGCGTGGTTAAGAGGGGAGGAGTATATTTACAGCTAGAATTCACCAAGTCAAGTATTTCATATATATATATATATAAGAAATACTTGACTTTCAGTGAATTCTAGCTATATATATATATATATATATATATATATATATATATATATATATATATATATAAGAGAAATACTTGAATTTCAGTGTTCATTTATTTACACATATACACACACATAACACTCATCTACTCATTGTTGAGTTAAGGCATACTTGCCAACCCTCCCGAATTTTCCGGGAGACTCCCGAAATTCAGCGCGCCTCTCCCGAAAACCTCCCGGGACAAATATTCTCCCGAAAATCTCCCGATTTTCAGCCGGAGCTGCAGACCACGCCCCCTCCAGCTCCATGCGGACCTGAGTGAGGACAGCCTTGACAGGAGGACAACAGGGTGACAAGAACTAAATCATCCAGACTAGAGATAAATTGTATTATTATGTTTATCTTACCTAAAAATAAATATATTTGTTAATTTAAAAAAAAAAAAAACTAAATTAATTTTTACTATATTTAGCTAAAAACATCAAAATTAATTTTATTTTTATTTGTATTTTTTCTGACTCCTTATTACATCCAGCCATAGAATTATACATTAAAATAAACATATTTGAAATAATTAATTATAAATTATCATAATAATTCATTTAAAATGACCATATTTAATTATTAAAATAATTGCTTGTTTATCAACAACTTTAGCATTTTATTCATTACATTTTGAAGCTCTCAGAAGCCAAGTTATGTTATATTCCTTAATATTTATTTATGCAAGTTTGAAGTATCAATTATCTAAACACAGTTTTGTTTGCATATTTTCAGGATGTATATATATATATATATATATATATATGAAATACTTGACTTGGTAAATTCTATTTGTCAACATACTCCTCCCCTCTTAACCACGCCCCCAACCACGCCCTGCCCCACCCCGACCACGCCCCCACCCCCCACCACCCGAAATCGGAGGTCTCAATGTTGGCAAGTATGAGTTAAGGGTTGAATTGTCCATCCTTGTTCTATTCTCTGTCACTATTTACTAACCATGCTGAACACCCTCTCTGATGATGCATTCTGCTTCGTCTCCTTGTTGAGTGCGCAGCTGTGCACTGCACCCTCTAATAGCCCTAAATGTTAATGTCACATATGCATGTACAGTAGATGGCAGTATTGTCCTGTTTAAGAGTGTCACAACATTGCTGTTTACGGCAGACGAACTGCTTTACGGTAGACGAAAACGTGACTGCTGTTGTGTGTTGTTGCCGCGCTGGGAGGACGTTAATGAAACTGCCTAACAATAAACCCACATAAGAAACCAAGAACTCGCCTTCATCATTCTACAGTTATAACGTGATTGGGCAGGCACGCTGTTTATATTGTGGGAAAGCGGACGTGAAAACAGGCTGTCGACACGTCACTTTTCGGGAGATTTTCGGGAGAAAATTTGTCCCGGGAGGTTTTCGGGAGAAGCGCTGAATTTCGGGAGTCTCCTGGAAAATCCGGGAGGGTTGGCAAGTATGTCGTAACCTAAGAGGATGCTGACCTTTATAGGCTTGCCATGCTGCAACATCCCATAATTACTTAAAGAAAACAAGTGTTTCAACCGGGCCGCGACATTAAGTCACGCTTAGCATAACACATACCTGCCAACTACTCCGGTTTTCCCGTAATTAGTACAGTTTTCATCAACCTATTCCGGGTTACGGTTGCAGTGATAAAAAATACGGTTTTTCATTAATTAAAAAAAAAAATTTTTTTTAAGTTTTATTCACGAAATCGCGTAACAACAATGACAATCGACACTGCTTCCCGTAACTTCCTATCGAGCCATTCCGAATGCCATGCGCGAGGCTATTTATAGCACCGCTGCCAAGCACGAGGCACCAGTTGCCATTGTTTCCAAACGAGCGAACGATCATGGAATCAGCCGGAGAAAAATCGCAAACGAGTCTTAAACCGAAAAGAAAACTGCAGTCATTCCGTGAAGAATATTCAAAAGCCTATCCGGGAATAATTATCCGTTCCAAAAAGGGTGAAAACTACGCGAATTGCACCTTGTGCAGACAAGATTTTTCGATCGGACACGGAGGAATTAGCGATGTAAAAGACCACGTTGGGACAAAAAAACACAAGTCTAATGCCGTTGCTAGCGATACAAGTGGAAAACTTTCAACGTTTTTCGTCGCCCAAACAGATTCTTTGGATGTGATAAATGCCGAAGTTTTATTTACGGAGGCAATAATTGAGCATGGACTTCCAATCGCACTGGCTGATCACATGGGACAGTTAAATGTTTGTAATGCAACCTTTAAAAATCATTACGCGGTGATCGCGGTCCCAAAAATAAACTTTTCTTGCATGATAATGTCCAGAAAAATTCGCTTTATATTACTATAGAGTCCTTTTAACGAATGAGTTTGATGGTTTATCACAAACCTTAAATGAAAGAAGTCCTTTGTTCTCCTGCACCATGCATTCGCTTTGGCCTTGCTTCGTGTTTGGTGCGCAATCCTGTCGGCTGTATTTCACAGCACGTCTTTGACAACTTGAAGTGGCATAAAACATTTAAAACAAAGGGGTTATAGGAACAATCACTTTCAGTGTTTTATGCCACTTCAAGTTGTCAAAGACGGTATGCTGGTGCCCGACTGCCACAAGTGGAACAAACATTTGAAACAAAGGGGTTATAGGAACAATCACTTTCAGTGTTTTATGCCACTTCGAGTAAACTTATCATAAAGTTACCATATCATTTTTGCAGTATGATCAATCTGATAGAATAAATTTGGATTTTAGCCACAAAAAGGTAATGACACCAATGTTATCTATTGGAATTGTTTAGTACTGTTATACTGTTAAAAGTGTTTATACTATTTATGCTTTCAAGTCCAAGTTGAAGAAATCTTGTTAAATGTTGACAGCATAACTACCAAAATACAGAAGTATGTCCTTAATATTTTTGCAGTGCTATTTCTGTTGAAAAGTTAAAATGATTACATTAGAGATGTGATGTGCCACTTTTCAAGTGTCTGATGGCTTAAATTAATTTTCATTAATTTTTCATATTTTGAATTCTTTTGAAAGGCTTACAAAAAAACTACATTTGAATTGTAATTCCATTACTATTAATTTTAATGAAGTTAGCTTACCATGTTTACAGTATGATAATTGTGATAGAAATGTGAATTTTAGGCACAGAATATTTTTTACAATTGAACAAGGCAGTAGATTATACAAGCTTGGACAGAAAGTTAATAATGACACCAATTTTTTTTTTAATGGCATTGTTTAGTACTGTTTTACCATTTGTTTACTGTAAAAAGTGTTTATACTGTTTATACTTTCAATTAACAAATTGAAGTCTTGTGAAAGGTTGACAGGATAACTGGCATTAACTGTCAAAATAATTTAAAACTATTGAAGTTAGCTTACAGAATAAACATGTCAATCAACCCATATGATTTTT
>NC_084573.2:7950000-7952500 GCF_033978685.3 Nerophis lumbriciformis
TATATATATATATATATATATATATATGTATGTATGTATGTATGTATGTATGTGTATATATATATATATATATATATATGTATGTGTATATATATATATATATATATATATATATATATATATATATATATATATATATATATATATATATATCTAAGTATGTGTGTAGACCGCAGAGAGCACAGAGTTGGATTCGCTGTCAGGAACACCTTTTTAAAGATGGTTGAACCAGGAGACAAAGGACCCGAACGCCTGATGACACTCCACCTCCACACCTCTGATGTCCCAGTGACCCTAGTCTGCGCATATGCCCCCACTCTAATGTCTAAAGCAGAAGTTAAGGATTAATTTTATGCCAACTTGAATGACGTCATCAAGAACATTCCCCCCCAGGAACACCTCATCATCCTTGGTGAGTTCAATACAAGAGTGGGTGTTGACTATGACTCATGGCCTTTCTGTCTTGGACACTTCGGAGTTGGCAAGGTCAATGAGAACGGGCAACGGCTACTGGAGTTCTGTTCCTACCATAACCTTTGCGTGACCAACTCCTACTTTCAGACGAAACCACAGCGCAAGGTGACATGGGCGCCATCCCCGCTCAAAGCATTGGCATCAGCTAGACATGACCCTGATCCGACAAGCCAGCCTCAAGTTTGTGCTCGTTACTCGTAGTTACCACAGCGCGGACTGCGACACCGACCATTCACTCGTCTGTTGCAAGATCAGGCGACAACCAAAAATACTTCACAACTCCAAATAGAAAGGCAAGCCCCGCATTGATTCCACCAGCATGCATCTTCCAGAGAAAGTAGAAGAGTTTGCCAAGTCCCTCAACAACATCCTATCTGAAGAACACCCGCACTGCTCCGTCTCCAAGAAATGGGGCCACCTCAGGGAGGCCATTCAGAAAACAGCCTTTGCAACCTTTGGGAGGAAGATCTTCAAAAACAACGACTGGTTTGTTGCCAAGTCCAACGAGATGACCCCCGTCATTGAAGCAAAGCGTGCTGCCCTCGCTGAATACTAACGCTCCCCAAATGAGAAGTCCCTGCAAGCACTGAGAACTACAAGAAGCAAAGTGCAACAGACTGCAAGACATTGTGCCAATGAATACTGGCAACAACTCTGTGAATCCATCCAGTCTGCAGCTACCTCAGGTAACATCAGAGGGATGTACGAGGGCATCAAGACTGCTCTGGGCCCGACACAGAGCAAAACAGAAGCCCTAAAGACCACCAGTGGGGAAGTTATCACTGACAAGGGCAAGCAGATGGACAGATGGGTCGAGCACTATTCAGAACTCTACTCCAGAGAGAACACTGTCGTCGCCTCAGCCCTTGATGCCATTGAACAGCTGCCCATCATTGAGGAATTAGATGCTGAACCAACACTTGCTGAACATTCACAAAGCAATCGACAGCTTAGTGACTGGCAAAGCACCTAGTACTGATGGCATCCCCCCAGACCGCATCAAGCGCTGTAAAGACACCCTCCTGCAGTCTTTAGGGAGCCGTGCCGAAAGACATGAGAGATGCCAAGATTGTCACCCTTTACATAAATAAGGGTGACAGGAGCGACTGTAACAATTACAGAGGCATCTCCTTCCTGAATACCGTAGGGAAACTCTATGTCCGTGTCGTGCTTGTCCGCCTTCAGAAACTCAGGATCTCAATGCGGCTTTCGCGACAAGCGCTCTACAGTGGACATGATATTCTCCCTATGCCAACTTCAGGAGAAATGCAGGGAACAACAGAAGCCCCTGTGCGTATCCTTCATTGACCTGACCAAGGCTTTCGACCTGGTTAGCAGACAAGGGCTCTTCAGCATCCTACCCAAGATTGAATGACCTCCAAAGCTCCATAGAGTCATTAGATCTTTTCATGACGACATGAAGGCAACCATCCAGTATGAGGGTAGCATGTCCAACCCATTTGACATTAAGAGCGGAGTCAAGCAAGGTTGCGTCCTTGCTCCTACCCTTTTTGGCATGTTCTCTGCCCTGCTCATCAAAGATGCTTTTGGGACTGCAACAGAAGGGGTATATCTACGTACCAGATCTGACGACCGACTTTTCAACCTAGCCCGTCTTAAAGCAAGGACCAAAGTCCGTGACACAATCATTTGGGACATGCTCTTTGCTGATGATGCCGCCGTCATTTCGCACACTGAACAAGAACTCCAGTGTCCTATGGACAGATTCTCCCAGGCCTGCAAAGACTTCGGGCTTACCATCAGCCTAAAAAAGACCAATGTACTGAGTCAGGAAGTGTCTTATGGACAGATTCTCCCAGGCCTGCAAAGACTTCGGGCTTACCATCAGCCTAAAAAAGACCAATGTGCTGAGTCAGGAAGTGGACACTCCACCAGCCATCACAATCGTTGAGTACCAACTCGAAGTCGTACACCAATTCACATACCTGGGATCCACCATCAGTGACAATCTGTCCCTCAATGGTGAGATCAACAAACATATCGGCAAAGCTGCCACAACCCTAGG
>NC_084573.2:7955000-7997500 GCF_033978685.3 Nerophis lumbriciformis
AGGCGTGCGGCGCTCTGGCGCGCTGGGAGGCCACGCTGCACGCCGCGCTCATGCAGTGTCAGGTGACTAAAACGCCGCCGTCAGCGGACAGCTAGTGGCGCTGACGTCACCGCCTCTGACCCCCCTGGGTGGCATTCTGTGCAGGAGTTCCACCAGACGCTGCACTCGCTGCTGGCGTGGTTGGCTCAGGCGGAGGGCAAACTGGGCGACATCGGCGCACGGCGGCACGATGTGTCGCACGCCGTCCGGATGGAACAATGGCACGCACTCACGGTAAGACATTCAAGAAATCCTTAACGTTTCCCCCTGAGGCCAATCAAAGCCAAGTGTCCAAATCGTGCTCCAGGTCATCCAGCAGCTGAAAAATGTAATTGCTGGATAGAAAACGTTGTGAGGATTCAGCACCTGTTCATACTTTGAGGCTTGAGCGTGTTGAGACTTTTGTTTTTTTTTGGAAACCTCTGACCCTCGCTCACCGTCGCCCCCTGCAGGCCCTCCAGGAGGAAATGAGCGCCCGGCAGTCTGAGGTGTGGTCCCTGCAGGCCGTGGCCACGCAGCTCCTCCTGGAGGCCGAGGACAGCCTGGAGGCCAAGGAGAAAGTCCACATCATCGGCAACAAGCTGCGTCTCCTCCTGAGGGACGCCCACGCGCTCCACGCCGCCATGCGGCAACACCCGGTGAGGACGCTTTGTCCGGCGGCGACCTGTTGGATAAATGCTTGTGATGTGTGATGCTTACTTTGTGCTCCAGGGGGAAGAGGAGCGAGCAGCAGGACAAGGAGAGACACACCCGAGAAGACGGTATGTACGCCATTTTACTACACGTATACCGCAAACAAATGTTTTTCCATATATTAGCTGCACCAAACTATAAGCCGCATATACATATATGTTGTGAAATGAGTTATTTACAGAGAAATATTCTGTAAATGTTTATTTACATACCTTAATTGTTTCCAAACGGTGTCTGTAACAAGGCAGTAAAACAGTTGATCAAACAAAACAGAAGTCGTCGTCATGGACCCACTAGGACTCACTATCTCCAATCAGCTTAACAGACTCAATAACTCCACGCTGACGTTTTGGTGAATTTACTGAGGGATTAGTGAAAGTGAAACAATACGAAAAGAATGCCGTTGTAAGTTAATTATACTAACAAAGACACTTGTAAACGTGTTAGCATATTAGCTAATGCTAACAACGCTAGTTTGATTACATTACAATAGCATGTACAAATATGCATGAAAACACTCCTACAGACATCACACATGATGTAGTTATATTGTAAAACTTACAAATGTTGCTTGGAGTGATGAATGAAAAATCTATACGAGTAGGAAAAATATATAATAAATGGACAAAAAAATGTGTGTAAAAAAAAATAGAAGTCAAACAAAAAATGTGGAAAAAAAAGTAAAACAAATGAATAGTGGAGGATGTACAAAGATGAACAAAAATATGTACAAACTAAATATTTACATACACATACAGAAATTGACACAAAGTATAAAACATGAAAAATTGACAAAAAAAATCGAAAAAATACTTGACAATTTAATAAATAGGCAAAAATGAACAATAATGTAGAAGCATGTACAAAGATGAACAAAAATTTAAAAAAATATAAAAACAGCAGTTTACAAAGATGTGTAAAAATATAACAAAATAATTCTACAAATGTATAGAAATATAAAGAAATCGACAATAGTTAAACAAAATGTTTAAAAGTTAAAAACAAAGAAGCAAATTTGACCAAAAAAAATCTAAACAATAATTGACAATTTAATAAACCAGCAAAAATTTGTCAAAAAATATTAACACAAAAGGACGCAAATGAACTAGCATGTACAAAGATTAACAAAAATTTAAAAAATTATAAAAACAGCAGTTTACAAAGATGTGTAAAAATAGCAAAATAATTACACAAATTTATAGAAGTATAAAGAAATCGACAATAATTAAACAAAATGTTTAAAAGTAAAAAAAAAATTAATCAAAATGACAAAAAAAAAATCAAAAAAATAATTGACAATTTAATAAATCAGCAAAAATGTGTCAAAAAAAATAAAACGAATGGACGCAAATGAACAATAATGTAGAAGCATGTACAAAGATGAACGAAAATTTACAAAAATATAAAAACAGCAGTTTACAAAGATGTGTAAAAATATAACAAAAATAATTACACAAATTTATAGAAATATAAAGACATCGACAATAATTAAACAAAATGTTTAAAAGTTAAAAAAATAAGCTAATTTGACAAAAATAAATCTAAAAAATAATTGACAATTTAATAAATCAGCAAAAATGTGTCAAAAAATAAAACAAATGGACGCAAATTAACAATAATGTAGAAGCATGTACAAAGATGAACACAAATGTACACAAATGAAAAATATAGACACAAGTTAAACATTTGACAAAAATGAACTAAAAAGAACAAATATTAAAGATTTGGCAAAAATGACAAACATTTACAAAATGGGCAAATATTGGTGGAATAACACAAAAATGGACACAAATGAACAATAATGTACACAGATGAACCCAATTTTACAAGAATTGACACAATTTAAAAACAAAAAAAATGACAACAATTGGAAACTTTACAAAATGGAGAAACATTGGTCAAATAGCACAACAATGGTCACACGTGAACAATAATGTACAAAGATGAACACAAATTTACAAAACTTGACAAAGAGGAACACCAATGGACAAACTGTAAAAAATAAAATATTAATGGCCAAACAAATATTAAAACATGGACAAAAATTTAAAAAAAAAAAAAAAAAAATCCCAAATTTACAAAATAGGAAAAAACTGACAATAATTTATTAAATGGGGATAATGTGTCAAAAAGTTCAACAAATGAACACAACTGAACATTAATGTAGAAGCATGTAAAAAAGATAAACAAATGGTACATAAAAAATGGACACAAGTTAAAATTTGACAAAAAAATGACTAAAAGGAACAAAACTAGGCAAAAATGAAACAAAATGACAACAATAGAAAACAATGAAAAGACTTGACAGAAAAGGAAATAAAATACATAATGGAGAAAAATGGTTAACTAGCCAAAAAATTTACACAAATGAACAATATTGTACAAAGATGAACACCATTTTACAAAAATGGACAAAAGCTAACATCTTGACAAAAAGGAAAAAATGGATAAACATTCAACAAACTAAAAAAAATTGCCAAAAAATATTAAAACATGGACCAAAAAGACCATTTACAAAATAGAAAAAAACGCAGAATTGAAAGACTGACAATAATTTATTAAATAGCAAAACATGTGTAAAAGGTCAAACAAATTAACACAACTGAACAATAATGTGGAAGCAGGTAAAAAAGATAAACATGTAGTTAAAAATTTGACAAAAAATGACTAAAAGGAACAAAAATGAAACAAAATGACAATAATTGAAAAAAATGAAAAGATGACAGAAAAGACAAAAATGTACACTATGGAGGAAAAATTGGTGAACTAGCACAAAAATGGAAAATAATGTACAAAGATGAACAAAATTTTACAAAACTTGACAAAGCGGAACAAAAATGGACCAACATTTAACAAACTGTAAAAAAAATGGCCAAACAAAAATTAAAACATGGACAAAAGTGAAAAGAAAAATTCCAAAATTGACAAAATAGAAAAAAATAGTGACAATAGTTTATTCAATGAGGAAAATGTGTAAAACAGTCAAACAAATGAACACAACCGAACAATAATGTAGAAACATCTAAAAAAAAAAAAGTACAAAAAAAAAAAAAAAAAATGGACACAAGTTAAAATTTCACAAAAAATTACTAAAAGGAACAAAACTGGACAAAAATTAAACAAAATGATGAAACAATAGAAATAAATGAAATACTTTGGTGAACTAGCACAAAAATGGACATACATGAACAATAATGTACAAAGATGAACACAATTTTACAAAAATGGACAAAAGTTAACAACGTCACAAAAAGGAACAAAAATGGCCAACAATTCAACAAACTATAAAAAAAAATGGCCAAAAAATATCAAAACATGGACCAAGAAAAATAAACATTAAAAATTGACTAAATAGAAAATAACACAGAATAAAAAAAAAAAAAACTGACAATCATTTATTAAATGGGGAAAAAATGTGTAGAATTGATTAACGTGGACCCCGACTTAAACAAGTTGAAAAACGTATTGGGGTGTTACCATTTAGTGGTCAATTGTACGGAATATGTACTGTAATGTGCAATCTACTAATAAAAGTTTCAATCAATCAATTAAACAAGTAAAACAAATGAACACAACTGAACAACAATGTAGAAATATGTAAAAAAGATAAACGTACAAAAATGTTTAAAAAAAAATGGACACAAGTTAAAAATTTGACAAAAAAGAAATAAAATGACAATAAAAAATGAGAAGACTTGACAGAAAAGACAAAAATTAACATAATGGAGAAACATTGGTGAAATAGCACAACAATGGACACAAAGAAACAATAAGGAAACACAATTTTACAAAAATGGCCAAACATTCAACAAACTGTAAAAAACAAAAATGGCCAAAAAGATATACAAAAACAAAAATAGACATATATTAAAGGAATATAATGAAAATGTATTCAGATTTTTTTTTCTATGACGTTCAAAAATCAACAAAAAGAGTCCAACATTTTAAGGAAAGTCTTTCCTCTATATTTGGACTTCCTGTCCCCGTCCCAATACCTTAAATATGCGTGTGTGCAGGGAGACCCCGCCGCCTCGCCACTTCCTGTCCCGCGTGCTGCGGGCGGCTTTCCCGCTGCAGCTTCTTCTGCTGCTGCTGCTGGCGCTGGCCTGCTTGGTGCCGCCGTCCTCCGACGACTCCAGCTGCACGCTGAGCAACAACTTCGCCCGCTCTTTCTACCCCATGCTGAGCTACACCAACGGACCGCCCCCCACATGAGTAAAATATTTTTTATCCACCGCTGGGAAGCCATAAACTCATACTTGCCAACCCTCCCGATTTTCCTGGGAGACTCCCGAATTTCAGTGCCCCTCCCGAAAATCTCCCGGAGCAACCATTCTCCCGATTTCCACCCGGACAACATTATTGGGGGCGTGCCTTAAAGGCACTGCCTTTAGCGTCCTCTACAACCTGTCGTCACGTCCGCTTTTCCTACATACAAACAGCGTGCCGGCCCAGTCACATAATATATGCGGCTTTTACACACACATAAGTGAATGCCATGCATACTTGGTCAACAGCCATACAGGTCACACTGAGGGTGGCCGTATAAACAACTTTAACACTGTTACAAATATGCGCCACACTGTGAACCCACACCAAACAAGAATGACAAACACATTTCGGGAGAACATCTGCACCGTAACACAACAGAACAAATACCCAGAACCCCTTGCAGCACTAACTCTTCCGTGACACTACCATATACACCCCCCCACTACCACCAAACCCGGCCCCCCCAAACCCATCTCCCGAATTCGGAGGTCTCAAGGTTGGCAAGTATGCATAAAGACTACGCTACATTTTATTTTCAACGTTTTTTGTTTTTGTTTTTACGAAACATACGTTTTTTTTGTGTGTGTAAATCGACACTTTTGCGACGAGCCAACGTGGAACTCTTGAATGTCGCACATAGCGACGTCGTGCTCGAATACGACTTTGTTGCTGTGTTTGTGTCACATTTTTTGCGCTAGCTCGTCGAGCTAACGCCTTCCCGGTCGTCGTTTTCTTCTAGCTTCAAAGCGGAAGAACGTTGACGAAGTTTTGATGTTCAAAGTGAATTGTGCTTTACTTCACAAAATGTTTATTTTGCGTTGTTGTTGACGCGCTAACGAGTGTAACCTATTTTTATGGGCTTGCCTCTTTGTGACGTTAAGTTCCTGTTATGAGCTGCTATACAGTGTATGCCTTGAGCTCTTATTTTGTGGAGCGAAAGGTTTTGAAAAGAAAGGAAATATAGTGGTCCTCGTGTAAAACTGGATGGTATAGGCGACATATATACCCCAATTCCAACCCCTGCTTGGCACTCAGCATCAAGGGTTGGAATTGGGGGTTAAATCACCAAAAATGATTCCCGGGCGCGACCACCGCTGCTGCTCACTGCTCCCCTCACCTCCCAGGGGGTGATCAAGGGTGATGGGTCAAATGCAGAGGACAAATTTCACCACACCTAGTGTGTGTGTGACAATCATTGGTACTTTAACTATATAAACCTTCGCTCCACTACAACGTGTCACCACTTCCGCTCGAAGCGCCTTCAAAATAAGAGCTGAAGGCATATACTGTGTAACAGCTTATAACAGGAACTTAACATCACAAAGAGGCAAGTCCATAAAAATAGGTTACCGTATTTTTCGGACTATAAGTCGCAGTTTTTTTTTTTATAGTTTGGCCGGGGGTGCGACTTATACTCAGGAGCGACTTATGTGTGAAATTATTACCGTAAAATATCAAAAAATATTATTTAGCCCATTCACGTAAGAGACTAGACGTATAAGATTTCATGGGATTTAGCGATTATGAGTGACAGATTGTTTGGTAAACGTATAGCATGTTCTATATGTTGTAGTTATTTGAATGACTCTTACCATAATATGTTACGTTAACATACCAGTTGGTTATTTATGCCTCATATAACGTACACTTATTCAGCCTGTTGTTCACTATTCTTTATTTATTTTAAATTGCCTTTCAAATGTCTATTCTTGGTGTTGGCTTTTATCAAATACATTTCCCCAAAAAATGCGACTTATGTTTTTTTCCTTCTTTATTATACATTTTCGGCCGGTGCGTCTTATACTCCGGAGCGACTTATACTCCGAAAAATACGGTACATATCTCATCCAGGGTCAAGATAACAACAAGCGACACTAAGGATAACAGCAGGTTAAACAGTTGTGTGTGCGGGCTTTTTTTTGTTACTCCTGTGAAACACGTATCTTTAACCCCGTCGCTAACGTCGTTTTCCGAAGTCGACCACGAAGAAGACGACGACAAAACGTGTGAAAGGTTTGCATTTATTTGTCACATTTTGAACACAGCATATAGACGTTGACAATAAAACATCGAGGATGTGTGCGTGCGCGACGGCGGAAGTCACTGTAGGCCGAGAACACGTGTTAGCATGCGGGCTATTAGCCGTGCCAAAACAACAACAACAACGACGACGGCACGCACGGCTCAAAGACGTCAAAAAAGAGCACGAGAAACTTGACAATAGAAGCCTCACTTGCAAGAAAAACAGAATTTTCCTTTTCATTTTTTCTCATTTTTTTTCTCATTTTTTCACATTTTTGATGTTTTACAGTGGAAAAAAAAACAGCATGCTAACTTTGTTAGCATCCAACGCTGAGCGCTTTGCTGCGGCTCAGGGTTAAAAAAAAAGAAAGACAAAAAAATAAAAGTCTTATTTAAAAGTGCTGTTTGGTGCAAAATGTAAGAAACATTTCATACAAAATTCATACATTTAGGACCTTTTAAAAAAATATTGAGTCACGATGAAGTGCCCGCGATGTGGAAGTCTCGCTAGTGCTAATTTAAATGCAATTGTTCGGTTAAGCAACTTTTTCATTTCAGATTAAAAATGATTGTAAATGTACACAGTAGGAATAAAACGGCGGCTAACTTTCTGACTTCAAACACGTGTGACGTAACAATCCTTTAACCGGAGTCACGGGGCGGGACGAACAGTTTTGTACAAGGAGCAGAAAAGGCCGCTGTCGTCATGGCAACCTGCCGGCGTGACGACGAGCACGAAGCATTTCTGGAGAGGGAAAAAAAAAACGGATCGACGACGACAAACCGTAGTCACTGCAGGTCGGTCGGCCGTCTAGACGACGCCGGGGATCCCGAAGTCCGTCGTGTCCGCCGAAGACGAGGCGGCGTCCCCCGAGTCCAAAGACCAGGAAAAGCTATGGGGAACAAACACGCTAGCTGGCGTGCTGACAAAACGTGTGCCTACGTCGTACTTACCCGTGAGCGAGGACCACTCTGTGGGCGCCGGCCGCCGTGACGTCCACGCCCCCGGCGGCCGCGGAAGGCGACGGCAAGCGGGGCGGAGCTCGGTGGTCCAGGTAACAGTCCGAGGACGGCGAGGACGGCGACGCCTGGGCGCCGCCGCCGGACGTGTTGGCGTCTAACATCTCTAAGAGGAGGTCGTAGACCAGGACCACGTTCTTCCGCTTCATGCTGGACAGGTGGTCCATCCCCTTGTTGCTATGGAGACGACCACAACGCCATCACCCAGCGAGAAGGCTAAACCAAGCTTGCTAAGGTACCGTAAGGAACTTTTAGCTTCCATGAAATTAGCTGCCATGCTAAGTCTGGAACAATACCATGTATGTGAAAGTACAGTGTTTTCTAGACTATGGCGCGCACCGGGATATAAGCCACACCCGCTAAATTTTGGAAGAAATACATATTTTCCATATATAAACCGCATCGGACTATAAGCCGCAGATACTGTACATACGTTGTTAAATGATTTATTACCTTAATTGCTTCCAAACGGTGTCTGTAACACGGCAGTAAAACGGCCGATCAAACAAAACAGAAGTCATCGTCACGGAGCCACTAGCTGCACGAGCTGGCGCTCCAATCGGCTAAACCAGGGGTCGGCAACCCGCGGCTCCGGAGCCGCATGCGGCTCTTTTTAATCACTCTGATGCGGCTCAGCTGCATACTTGCCGACCCTCCCGATTTTCCCGGGAGATTTCTGTGCCTCTCGCAGAAAACTCCCGGGATTTATATTCTCCGATTTTCACCCTAACAATAATAATAAGGGTGTGCCATAATGGTACAGCATTTAGCGCCCTCTTCAATCTGTACCAACAGCGTGCCAGCCCAGATTTTTGTTGTATGCATCTTCTACTTGCACACATAAGTGACAGCAAGGCATACTTGGTCAACAGCCACACAGGTTACACTGACGGTGGCCATATAAAACAACTTTAAGACTCTTACTAATAATGCGCCACACTTTGAACCAAAACCAAACAAGAATGACAAACACATTTCGGGAGAACATCTGCACCTTAATACAACATAAACACACCAGAACAAATACCCAGAATCCCGTGCAGCCCTGACTATTCCGGGCTACGTTATACACCCCGCCCCCACCCCAACCCTGCTCCCCCACACATCAACCCCCCCCCCCCCCCCCCCCCCCCCCCCCCCCCTCCGTGCGTCGGTTGAGGTGGGTGGGGTTTGGTAGCGGGGGTGTATAATGTAGCCCAGAAGAGTTAGGGCTGCATGGGATTCTGGGTATTTGTTCTGTTGTGTTTATGTTGTGTTACGGTGCAGATGTTTTCCCGAAATGTGTTTGTCATTCTTGTTTGCTGTGGGTTCACAGTGTGGCGCATTATTAGTAAGAGTGTTAAAGTTTTTTTTATACCGCCACCGTCAGTGTAACCTGTGTGGTTGTTGACCAAGTATGCCTTGCTGTCACTTACGTGAGGCTGGACTGGCACGCTGGTTGTAGTAGGCGTCCGAAAGAATAGTTGCCCTGAAATTCATAGTCTGCCGGACTAATTGGGAGGGTTGACAAGTATAACGCTGTCAAGCGCCATCCATATAAAACTCGCGGGCCGCACTAACATTCGATTTTCATATTAAGGTGTGAGCCACGTGTCTAAGACCCTTGGTTTATACATAGCACAAAGCAAAAAAAAAAATGCAGAGTTATTTCATTTTAAATTTCAAAAGATTTGTGTGGCTCCCATTGTTTTCTTTAATTTGTGAAACTGGTCAAAATGGCTCTTTGACTGGTAAAGGTTGCCGACCCCTGGACTAAACAGATGTTTTGGTTAATTTTTGAAGGAAAAAAAAGGACACCGTTGTAAGTAAACGCGTTAGCTAACGACGTTAGCTTTCATTACTTTAGCACGTAAAAAAATGAATGAGAGCACTCCTACAGACATCACACATGGGACGGTTAAGCAAGTATAAACAGTTTTAGTTATATTATAAACCTTACAAACGTTGCTTGGAGTGATGAATAAAGAATCCCTAAGAGTAGAAACGCTATGGACAGCTAGACGACTGAACAGCACTCCGGTTGAAGGGGGAAAAAAAAAAAAAAGGCACTACCGATAAATGGAAGGACACACAAATTGTATAAAGTTATTTCCATAAATCCATAAATTAGCCGCGCCGTCTTATAAGCCGCAGGGTTCAAAGTGTAGGAAAAAATAGTAGCGGCTTACAGTTGTGCTCATAAGTTTACATACCCTGGGAGAAGTTATGATTTCTTGGCCATTCTTCAGAGAATATGAATGATAACACAAAAACATTTCTTCCACTCATGCTTAATGGTTGTGTGAAGCTATTTATTGGCAAAACAACTCTTTTTAAATCAAAATGACAAAAGAAAGTACCCAAATGACCCTGATCAAAAGTTGACATACCCCAGTGACTTTGATCTGATAACATGCACAAAAGTTGACACTAACAGGTTTTGAATGGCTAATCAAGGTTCCAATCCTCACCTGTGACCTGTTTGTTTGTAATGAATGTGTGTGTATTTAAGGTCAGTGAGTTTCTGGGCTTCTGACAGACCATTGCATCTTTCATCCAGTGCTGCACACATGTTTCTGGATTCTGAGTCATGGGGAAGGCAAAAGAATTGTCAAAGGATCTGCGAGAAAAGGTCATTGAACTGCATAAAACAGGAAAGGGGTATAAAAAGATATCCAAGGAATTGACAATGCCAATCAGCAGTGTTCAAACGCTGATTAAGAATTGGAAAATGAGGGGATTCAGGTAGACCAGCAAAGATGTCAGCCACAACTGCCAGGAAAATTGTTTGAGATGCAAAGAAAAATCCACAAATAACTTCAGCTGAAATACAGGACTCTCTGAAAAATTGTGGTGTGGCAATAAGGAGGCACTTGAAGAAAAAGGGGCTGCATGGTCGAGTCGCCTGAAGAAAGCCATTTCTGCGCAAATGTCACAAAGTATCCCCGCTTACATTACGCCAAACAGCACAGAGACAAGCCTCAAAACTTCTGGAACAAAGTAATTTGGAGTGATGAGACCAAAATTGAACATTTTTGGCCACTCGACCATGCAGCCCATTTTTCTTCAAGTGCCTCCTTATTGTGCATTTTTCAGAGAGTTCTGTATTTCAGCTGAAGTTATTTGTGGATTTTTCTTTGCATCTCGAACAATTTTCCTGGCAGTTGTGGCTGAAATCTTTGCTGGTCTACCTGAATCCCTCATTTTCCACTCCTTAATCAGCGTTTGAACGCTGCTGATTGGCATTGTCAATTCCTTGGATATCTTTTTATACCCCTTTCCTGTTTTATGCAGTTCAATTACCTTTCCTCGCAGATTCTTTGACAATTCTTTTGCCTTCCCCATGACTCAGAATCCAGAAGCATGTGTGCAGCACTGGATGAAATTAAATACACACACACATTAATTACAAACAAACAGGTCACAGGTGAGGATTGGAACCTTGATTAGCCATTCAAACCTGTTTGTGTCAACTTTTGTGCATGTTATCAGATCAAAGTCACTGGGGTATGTCAACTTTTGATCAGGGTCATTTGGGTACTTTCTTTTGTCATTTTGATTTAAAAAGAGTTGTTTGCCAATGAATAGCTTCACACGACCATTAAGCATATCATTCATATTCTCTGAAGAATGGCCAAGAAATCATAAATTCTCCCAGGGTATGTAAACTTATGAGCACAACTGTATAGCCCGGAATTTACGCTATGTTTGTAGCCAACCTTTACAGCATAAAGTGGTTCTTTCCTCACAGCTAGCATGGACTAGTCGCTACAATCTTACCACTAGGGGGTGACACGAACCCCCGGTCTCGGCCGTGGTGTGGGTGGTCGAAGCATAAAAAGAGCGTACCTGACGTGTCGTATGTGCGACAGCAGCATGGTGAGATGACCCAGGCGGAGCGTCTGCTGCTGGCTGCTCAGTCCCATCTTGGAGATGGACCACACCAGGGCGTCGATCACCGAGTCCAGGAGGCCCAGGAGCTTCTTCCTGCTCGCCAACTCCTCCGACGTCTGCGGGGAACTCGTGCACAGATCTGCACCGTGCACACAAATCAATGATTAATAAGTAAAACATACGTCACAATGCTGAACTTCTCTGTGGGTGTATGCTAGTGGCCCCGCCTCCACCCACAGGGACAAAGAACCTTCACTCTGTGTATTTCATCCCATATTATTTAATATTGTTACTACTATGATCAATATTTAATTATGATTATTGGCTGCAATTGCAGACAAAAGCATAAATAGGAGTGTCCTCACAACAGTCAAGTGGGCGGTGCCAGCAAAGAGGGCGGGGCTAATCAGGTGTTGAGAGTAAAAGGTCTCAAAGGATGTTGACACAGGAAGTGTGCAGTGGAAGTAAAGACATAAATAGTGCAATAAAACGAGTAAGTTATACATTTAAGAAGTAGAAGTAAAAAGTGTAGCAAAATGTCAATAATGCAGGTAAGAAGTAGAATGAAAGAAGTAAATAATACATTTTAGAAGTAGTAGTAAAGAAGTAAATATTGTAGAAAACAAGACAAAAGATGTAGTTAGAAAGTGAAGTAAATAATACAGTTAAGAAGTTGAATTAAAGTAGTAAATTGTGTAATAAATAAGCACATAGTGCAGCTAAGAGTAGAAGTTTAACAAGTAAATAGTGAAGTTAAGTAAAGAAGTAACTAGTGTAATAAATAAGTAAACAATGATGTAAAGAAGTAGAAGTAAATTGTTTAGTAAATAAGTAAACAATGCAGTTCAGGAGTGGAAGTAAAAACAAGTAAATAGTTTAATGAGTAAATAATATAATTCAGAAGTAGAAGTAAATAATGAAGTTAGGAAGAAAAAATAATGCAATAAATAAGTCAATAATGCTGTAAGAAGTAGAAGTAAATAGTTGAGTAAATAAGTAAACAATGCAGTTCAGAAGTGGAAGTAAAAAAAAAAAGTAAAGAGTTTAATAAGTAAATAATATAGTTCAGAAGTAGAAGTAAATAATGTAGTTAGGAAGAAGAATTGAAAAAACAGTGCAATAAATAAGTCAATAATGCTGTAAGAAGTAGAAGTAAATAGTTGAGTAAATAAATAAACATCCATCCATCCATTGTCCCGTTCAATGCATTTGAAAAGTGACAGTAAATAAATAGTGTCATAAATTAGTAAATAATGTAGTTAAGAAGTGGAAGTAAATAATGTAGATAGCAAGTAGAATTCAAATGAATTGTGCAAAGAAGTAAAACAAAAGGTAAATAAGTAAAAAATAAATAGTTTAGTAAATACTGTATGTAAACTGCAGTTGTGAAGTTGGACGTGAATCATTAAATAGTGTAATAAATAAGTAAATAATGTCATTAAGAAGTAGAAGTGAATAAGTAAATTGTGTCGTAAACAAGTAAATAATGTAGTTAGGAAGTACATTTAAAGAAATATTGCAGAAGTCTAATTAAAGAAATATTGCAGTAGTCGAATTAAAGAAATAGTGCAAAGACGTAGAAGTATATAGTGCAGTAAATAATTAAATAATGGAGTTAAGAAGTAAAAGTGAAGAAGTAAAGAGTGTAGTAAACAAGTAAATAATGTAGTTAGGAAGTAAATAATGTAGTTAGGAAGTAAATAGTGTAGTTAGGAAGTGGAAGTAGAAAAGTAAATAAGTAAATAATGCAGTTGAGAAGTGGTAGTAAAGACGTAAATATTGCAGTAAATAAGTAAATAATTCAGTTGAAAAGTGGAAGTAAAAAAATAAATAACCAGTTGAGAAGTGGAAGTAGAGGAGTAAATATTGCAGTAAATAATGCAGTAAATAATGCAGTTAAGAAGTGGAAGTACAAAAGTAAATAGTGCAGTAAATAGGTGAATAATGCAGTTAAGAAGTGGAAGTAAAGACATAAATATTGCAGTAAATAATGCAGTTAAGAAGTGGAAGTGAAGACATAAATATTGCAGTAAATAATGCAGTTAAGAAGTGGAAGTGAAGAAGTAAATAGTGCAGTAAATAAGTAAATAATGCAGTTAAGAAGTGGAATTAAAGACATAAATATTGAAGTAAATAATGCAGTTCAGAAGTACAGAAGTAAATAGTGCAGTAAATAAGTAAATAATGCAGTTAAGAAGTGGAAGTAAAGACATAAACATTGCAGTAAATAATGCAGTTCAGAAGTGGAAGTACAGAAGTAAATAGTGCAGTAAATATGTAAATAATGCAGTTAAGAAGTGGAAGTAAAGACATAAATATTGCAGTAAATAAGTAAATAATGCAGTTAAGAAGTGGAAGTAAAGGAGTAAATATTGCAGTAAATAATACAGTTAAGAAGTGAAAATGAAGAAGTAAATATTGCAGTAAATAAGTAAATAATGCAGTTAAGATGTGGAAGTAAAGGAGTAAATATTGCAGTAAATAATACAGTTAAGAAGTGAAAGTGAAGAAGTAAATAGTGCAGTAAATAAGTAAATAATGCAGTCAAGAAGTGGAAGTAAAGAAGTTAATATTGCAGTAAATAAGTAAATAATGCAGTCAAGAAGTGGAAGTAAATGAGTAAATATTGCAGTAAAAAGGCAAAAAAAATACAGTCAAGAAGTGGAAGTAAAAGAGTAAATATTGCATTAAATAAGTAAATAATGCAGTCGAGAAGTGGAAGTAAAAGAGTAAATATTGCAGTAAATAATGCAGTTAAGTGGAAGTAAAGAAGTAAATATTGCAGTAAATATTGCAGTTGAGAAGTGAAAGTAAATAAGTAAATATTGCAGTAAATAAGTAAATAATGCAGTCAAGAAGTGGAAGTAAAGATGTAAATATTGCAGTAAATAACGCTGTTAAGAAGTGGAAGTGAAGAAGTAAATGTTGCAGGAAATAAGTAAATAATGCAGTTAAGAAGTGGAAATAAAGAAGTAAATAGTGTAATAAATAAGTAAGTATGCAGTTAAGAAGTGGAAGTAAAGAAGTAAATGTTGCAGTTAATATGTGAAAATAAATAAGTAAATATTTACTTAAGAAGTAGAAATTAAAAAGTAAATAAGTAAATAATGCAGTAAAAAAGTGGAAGTAAGAAAGTAAATATTGCAGTAAATAATGCAGTTGAGAAGTGAAAGTAAATAAGTAAATATTGCCGTAAATAATGCAGTTAAGAAGTGGAAGTGAATAAGTAAATATTGCAGTAAATAATGCAGTCAAGAAGTGGAAATAAAGGAGTAAATATTGCAGTAAATAAGTAAATAATGCAGTCAAGAAGTGGAAGTAAAGGAGTAAATATTGCAGTAAATAAGTAAAAAATACAGTCAAGAAGTGGAAATAAAGATGTAAATATTGCAGTAAATAAGTAAATAACGCTATTAAGAAGTGGAAGTGAAGAAGTAAATGTTGCAATAAATAAGTAAATAATGCAGTCAAGAAGTGGAAGTAAATAGTGCAGTAAATAGGTAAATGATGCAGTTAAGTGAAGTAAAGCAAATAAGTAAATATTTACTTAAGAAGTGGAAATTAATAAGTAAATAATGCAGTCAAGAAGTGGAAGTAAAGGAGTAAATATTGCAGTAAATAAGTAAAAAAAATACAGTCAAGAAGTGGAAGTAAAAGGAGTAAATATTGCATTAAATAAGTAAATAATGCAGTTAAGAAGTGGAAGTAAATAAGTAAATAGTGCAGTAAATAGGTAAATGATGCAGTTAAGTGAAGTAAAGTAAATAAGTAAATATTTACTTAAGAAGTGGAAATTAAAAAGCAAATAATGCATTTAAGAAGTGGAAGTATATAAGTAAATAGTGCAGTGAATCGGTAAATGATGCAGTTAAGTGAAGTAAAGTAAATAAGTAAATATTTACTTAAGAAGTGGAAACTAAAAAGTAAATAATGCAGTCAAGAAGTGGAAGTAAAAAAGTTAATATTGCAATAAATAAGTAAATAATGCAGTTAAGTGGAAGTAAAGAAGTAAATATTGCAGTAAATAATGCAGTTGAGAAGTGAAAGTAAATAAATAAATATTGCAGTAAATAAGTAAATAATGCAGTCAAGAAGTGGAAGTGAAGAAGTAAATATTGCAGTAAATAAGTAAATAATACAGTTAATAAGTGGAAGTGAAGAAGTTAATATTGCAGTAAATATGTAAATAATGCAGTTAAGAAGTGGAAGTAAAGCAGTAAATATTGCAGTAAATAAGTAAATAATGCAGTTAAGAAGTGGAAGTAAAAAAGTAAATATTGCAGTAAATAATACAGTTGAGAAGTGGAAGTAAATAAGTAAATAGTGCTGTAAATAATGCAGTTAAGAAATGGAAGTAAAGCAGTAAACAATGCAGTTGAGAAGTGGAAGTAAATAAGTAAATAGTGCAGTACATAATGCAGTTGAGAAGTCAAAAGTCTTACTGGAGTTGAGTAGTATCATGGCCTTGAGGCAGACGTACTCTTCACGCTGCAGTTTGAGTTCCCTGAAACGTGAGGTTGCAGCCAGCAGCATGTCAAAGATCTCCATGATGCCTTCAACGCACTGACCCTCCTCCCTGCACAACAATCACAACCATAACAATAGCAACCATGATGCCTTCAACGCACTGACCCTCCTCCCTGCACAACCATAACAATAGTAACTGTGGGATGACAAGTCCAAGGATTACACGTTCATATAAAATTACTTTTCTTTTTTCTTTTTGACAAGTGACTTCCCGATGCTAGCGCCACAACGCCACCTGGCCAAAGTCCGAGGTCATTTTTGGAGATAAAAATGATTGTCGTCAGTTTGGCAGAAGGAAGTGTACCTATCCGTATCTTTGTGCTTCCAAGGTTCCGCGCCGGCGTTTACCGCCAGAACGTGCGGCAGGAGCAAGTGGACGTTTATTGACTGAATAATGAACATTTATGCTGTCTTTAAACACGGCGACTCCCTTCCAGGCATCCATCATTGGTCACATGACTTGTAGAAAATAGAAACATGGCATGAAAGAGCTTTTCCACAAGTTTTTTTTTTTATTTCCTGCAAGTTCATGTTTGAATGCTGAAGAACAGCCAGCAAAATATGCCAGCTGCTAGCATGAATGTTAGCCGCTAATATTAGCGCCAAGCTTAATTAATAATCACACTTCGATGAAGACGCAACCTCGTGGCTAACGCTATTACCTCAATCTCGTTACCTTGCGTAATGACAATAAAGCTGATTCTGATTCTGATTCTGATTAGTTAACTTAAACGTTGTTAGTTAGCTTAAACGTTGTTGGTTAGCTTACACACTGTTAGCTTAAACATTGTTAGTTAGCTTAAACGTTGTTAGTTAGTTTGAACGCTGTTAGTTAGCTTAAATGCTGATAGTAAGCTTAAATGTTATTAGTTAGCTTACACACTGTTAGTTAGCTTAAACGCTGTTAGTTAGCTTAAACGCTGTTAGTTAGCTTAAACATTGCTAGTTAGCTTAAACGCTGTTAGTTAGCTTAAACGCTGTTAGTTAGCTTAAACGTTGTCAGTTAGCTTAAACACTCTTAGTTTAAACGCTGTTAGTTAGTTTAAACGTTGTAAGTTCGCTTACACACTGTTAGTTAGCTTAAATGTTGTTAGTTAGCTTAAACGCTGTAAGTTAGCTTAAACGTTGTTAGTTAGCTTACACACTGTTAGTTAGCTTAAATGTTGTTAGTTAGCTTAAACGCTGTAAGTTAGCTTAAACGTTGTTAGTTAGCTTACACACTGTTAGTTAGCTTAAATGTTGTTAGTTAGCTTAAACACTGTAAGTTAGCTTAAACGTTGTTAGTTAGCTTACACACTGTTAGCTTAAATGTTGTTAGTTAGTTTGAATGCTGTTAGTTAGCTTCAACGCTGTTAGTTAGCTTGAACGCTGATGGTTAGCTTAAATGCTGCTAGTTAGTTTAAACGTTGTTAGTTAGCTTAAACGCTGTTAGTTAGTTTAAACGTTGTTAGTTAGTTTAAACGTTGTTAGTTAGCTTAAACGCTGTTAGCTTAAACGTTGTTGGTTAGCTTAAACGCTGTTAGTTATCTTAAATGCTATTAGTTAACTTAAATGCTGTTAGTTAGCTTAAACGCTGTTAGTTATCTTAAACGTTGTTAGTTAGCTTGAACGCTGTTAGTTAGTTTAAACGCTGTTAGTTAGCTTAAACGCTGTTAGTTAGTTTAAACGCTGTTAGTTAGCTTAAACGCTGTTAGTTAGCTTGAACGTTGTTAGTTAGCTTAAATGCTGTTAGTTAGCTTAAACGCTATTAGTTATCTTAAATGCTGTTAGTTAGCTTAAACTCTGTAAACTATCTTAAACGTTGTTAGTTAGCTTAAATGCTATTAGTTAGCTTAAACGCTGGTAGTTATCTTAAACGCTGTTGGTTAGCCTAAACGTTGTTAGTTAGCTTAAACGCTGTTAGTTAGCTTAAACGCTAACATGAATACGAGAGACTATGGATGTAATGAATATTTCATATCACGTTTATTGTGACCAAAATGTTTGCGGTCTTTTGGTATGTGCACTAAAAGTACTTACAGATACACTGAAATCTTTCAATCAAGTTTTATTTAAAAAATAAAATACGTTCTTGGCAGAAGAAATATTGAAGATTTGTCTTGTTTCTTAAGACTCATATGTGTTTTTTTGAGTGTTTGTTAGGGTTAGGGTTAGGCATTTAAGAGTGTTTTAAAATGGAGGAAGGACGTTTAGGAGTCTTGTATTCATGTTGGCATTCAAGCTAGCTAGCCAGCCATAAGCGGGCTAGTTTGCGCCGCCGTGAAATTAGCACTTTCGCCTGTTCGTGAGTGTATCAAAGTGTGTTTATCCATCACGGTTTTGCGGTAATACAACATTGTTAATGTTTGAAACCGATAATTAATAACCAGTTTGATAAACTTTACTGCAGAAGCAAGCTAGCGCGCTAATGACTGGGTAGTTAGCTTAAACGCTAACATGAATACAAAAGACGATGGATGTAACGGTGTAATGAACATTTTATACCACTGTGACGTTTCCCTCTCGTCCTTTTTTGCGAGCGCACACACGCTAGGACCGCACTCCACGCTACAACTTTTCAGTCTCTTGCGTCTGGAAGCCCCCGCACGACAGTCTCTGCTCCATTGACTTTTCAGTCTTTTTTGGCTTTTTCTTTCCGGCAATGTCCATCAACTGTGTCCGCTCACCAGCGACTCCGACTCCAACCGCGTGTCTCGGTCCGGCTGCTGCTAATGAAGGCGACAGGTGATGAGATAACCAGCCCCAGCTGGGCAATCTACTCACCTGCCGCTGGCTTTGAATGGTAAATGGTAAATGAGTTGTACTTGTATAGCGCTTTTCTACCTTTTTTTTAAGGAACTCAAAGCGCTGTGACACAATTTCCACATTCACCCATTCACACACACATTCACGCACTGATGGCGGGAGCTGCCATGCAAGGCGCTAACCACGACCCATCAGGAGCAAGGGTGAAGTGCCTTCCTCAAGAAAACAACAGACGTGACTAGGATGGTAGAAGTAACCTTCAGATTGCTGGCACGGCCAATCTCCCAACTTCGCCACGCCCTCCTTAGACACCCCGCTCCGCGGCAGGTCCGCAGACCCCGCCCCCCATCCACAACCACGTTTATTGTGACCAAAATGATTGTGGTATTTTTGGTATTTGCACAAAGAGTATTTACACACACTCTGAAATATTTTATTTAAATTTGATTTAAAACACAAAATATTTTCTTGGCAGAAGAAACATTGAAGGTTGTTCTTGCTTCTTCTTTAGTTGTAATTTTTTAAAGATTTTAGAGTGTTTTCAAATGGAGAAAGACGTTAAAGAGTCTTTTTTTTCATGTTAGCGTTCAACCTAGCTAGCCAGCCGTGAAAATGAGCACTATCGCCGGCTCGTACGTTTATCAAAGTGCGTTTATCGATCGCGGTTCCATTTGAATACGACTTGGTAAAAACAACAAAAGGTTAGCTCACCTGTTAAGTTTGAAGTCTGGGGAGAAGATGAGTTTTCCAGGATGGTCCACGGACCTCCACATGAGGCCCAGCATGAGGACCTCCAGCCAGCAGCACTTGAGCAAGTGGATCTGGTCCGACAGACTTAGCTCCACAAAGCCTGAAGAAAAGACGAGGAAGAAGATGTCAGGTTCAAACACTGATGACATCTATTAAACAAGACAAGAAGCAAGGAATTAAACAGAGACAGAATTCAATTTGGCTCAATTTGAAGAGAGACCCATGGACACTGTACGCTCTGGCGAAAGATTGTACGCCTCCTCCTTTATTTGGACTTTCCCTGACAACATGGCAACAGATGCTTCCAAAGGGATGGGGGTCGTAAACAGTGTTGCCTTTGGTTACAGAACAGTTCAAAAGAAAAGGTCGGTTCAAAAAAAGAGGTCGTAAAAGAGTTAAAAAAAGAGGTCGCAAAAGAGTTCAAAAAGAGTTCAAAAAGAGGTTTGTAAAAGAGTTCAAGCAGCTGCTTCCAAAGGGACGTGGGTCGTAAACAGCGTTGCCTTTGGTTACAGAACGGTTCAAAAGAAAAGGTCGGTTCAAAAAAAGAGGTCGTAAAAGAGTTAAAAAAAGAGGTCATAAAAGAGTTAAAAAAAAAGAGGTCGTAAAAGAGTTCAAAAAGAGGTTCGTAAAAGAGTTCAAGCAGGTGCTTCTAAAGGGTCGTGGGTCGTAAACAGCGTTGCCTTTGGTTACAGAACAGTTCAAAAGAAAAGGTTGGTTCAAAAAACGAGGTCGTAAAAGAGTTAAAAAAAAGAGGTCGTAAAAGAGTTAAAAAAGAGGTTTGTAAAAGAGTTCAAGCAGCTGCTTCCAAAGGGACAATGGGTCGTAAACAGCGTTGCCTTTGGTTACAGAACAGTTCAAAGGAAAAGGTCGGTTCAAAAAAGAGGTCGTAAAAGACTTCAAAAAGAGTTCAAAAAGAGGTTTGCAAAAGAGTTCAAAAAAGCGGTGCCTGGAGGGGAGTCGGGCCCTGCTTCCTCTCCGCTTTGTAGTTCTTGGGTCACGACAATATGATTACAATGCATGAAAGAAACAGAACAGCTTCATGTTGCTTCCCATCCTACACAGTGGAGTTTTACAAGCCTTCTTCTTGGTAGGCTCAAAAACATGTGTTTGCTTCTGGCTGGGAACTCATTGAAACACAAAGTTTTTGTGATAACTTAGATAAAATTATTCTAACAGTACCGTTTGACAGTTTTGCAGTTGTTTTTCACCTGCCTAGCCCCCTAACAACAGTCTCTGCACCCTGGGGTCACACCAACAAGCCAACATTTACATTTGGAGGAGTTTCTTGTCCCGGGGTCTTACCTGGGATCTTCTTGGCCCAGCTGATCATGAGGACCAGCTCCTTGTCGGCCAGGTTGGTGAGCGACATCATCATGCTGGCCTCGGTGAAGGGCTTCTTCATGTCCTCCATCAGGTAGATGACGGGCGGCTCCGCCTCCATGATGCGAGAGATGAACTCCTCCGGGCTCATGCTGGACTGCGGCGCTCGCTCCGCCTGCGCCAGCGGCGCCTGCAGGTGGAGGTGCCGCTGGGCCCGGGGAGCCCTGTCTAGACCCCGGGACTGGAGGGACCCTCGGCGGTGGTGGCGGGCCCCACGGTAGCTACAGCGCTCCCGCCTCACTCCTGGAGGTGAAAAATATCAGCAGTCATGAGCAACTACTACTAAAGGGGAGACAATACCAACTTCTGCCTGTAGGGGTCATAAATCATGACATAAGGACTACAAATAAAATGGCGGAATTTAAAATAAAAATGTAAAAAAACGTATATTTACTTTCGGAATTAATTAATTATTTTTTATTATTTTAAATGGCTGCCGGATAGGACGTATATTTACTTTCAGTTTTAATTCTGGCTTAGGCCACGCCCTCTATATGCCCCGAATAGATGGTACATTTAGGCCACGCCCCGTTTTTTGATGTCATTCCCCCCAAAAGTCCCCCCTCAAACCGCTGGTAGCCCCCCTTATTGGATGTTACTTATTACTACTTATTACTAACTCCAAAAAAGATGGCGGACACATTAAAAATCTACAAGAGAAAATACCAACTTCTGCCTGTAGGGGTCACACATCATGACGTAAGGACTACAAATAAAATGGCGGCAATTAAAGAAAACAACAAAAAAAAAAAAAAAGGCGGCCGGATAGGACATATATTTACTTTTGGTTTTTATTCTGTCTTAGGCCACGCCCACTATATGCCCCGCCCACTATATGCCTCGAATAGATTGTACATTTAGGCCACGCCCCGTTTTTTACGTCATTTCCCCTTTCCTGAAATCCCCCCTTAAAAACCTCCACTAGCCCCCCTTATTAGATGTTACTTATTACTACTAACTACAGAAAAGATGGCGGACACATTAAAAAACTACTAGAGAAAATACCAACTTCTACCTGTAGGGGTCACACATCATGACGTAAGACTACAAATAAAATGGCGGAATTACTATATATATATATATATATATATATATATATTTATTTTTTTTTTTTTTTTTTTTTTTTTATGGCAGCCGGATAGGACATATATTTACTTTCAGTTTTAGGCCACGCCCACTATATCCCCTGAACAGATGGTACATTTAGGCCACGCCCTATTTTTTATGTCATTCCCCCTCCTGAAAATCCCCCCTCAAACCTCCGCTAGCCCCCCTTGTTAGATGTTACTTATTACTACTAACTACAAAAAAGATAGCGGACACATTAAAACTCTACCAGAGAAAATACCAACTTCTGCCTGTAGGGGTCACACATCATGACGTAAGGACTACAAATAAAATGGCGGAATTACTATCTATATATATATATATATATATATATATATATATATATATATATATTTTTTTTTTTTTTAATGGCAGCCGGATAGGACGTATATTTACTTTTGGTTTTAGGCCATGCCCACTATATCCCCTGAACAGATGGTACATTTAGGCCACGCCCTATTTTTTACGTCATTCCCCCTCCTGAAAATCCCCCCTCAAACCGCTGCTAGCCCCCCTTATTAGATGTTACTTATTACTACTAACTACAGAAAAGATAGCGGACACATTAAAACTCTACCAGAGAAAATACCAACTTCTGCCTGTAGGGGTCACACATCATGACGTAAGGACTACAAATAAAATGGCGGAATTAAAAAAAAAATATGTAAAAAAAATGGCGTCCGGAAAGGACGTGTATTTACTTTCGGTTTTAACTCTGGCTTAGGCCAAGCCCACTATATCCGCACAATAATTCACACCAATACACACTAATATACACACAAATGCTAATATACACACAAACACACATGAAAATACACACTCATACACACAAATACACACACAAATACTAATATACACACAAATACACAAGAATGCACCCCAATGCACACTAATATACACATCAATACATACTAATATACACACTCATACACAAGAATGCACCCCAATGCACACTAATATACACATCAATACATACTAATATACGCACTCATACACAAGAATGCACCCCGATACACACTAATATACACACTCATACACACAAATACTAATATACACACTAATACACAAGAATGCACCCCAATACACACTAATATACACATCAATACACACTAATATACACACTCATACACACAAATACTAATATACACACTAATACACAAGAATGTACACTATTATACACAAATACTAATATACACACTAATACACAAGAATGCACACTATTATACACAAATACTAATATACACACTAATACACAAGAATGCACACCACTACACACAAGTATTAATATACACGCTAATACACACACACACACACACACACACACACACACGCTACGTCATTCCCCCCTCAAACCTCCGCTAGCCCCCCTTATTAGATGTTACTTATTACCACTAACTACAAGAAAGATGGCGGACACATTAAAAATCTACCAGAGAAAATACCAACTTCTGCCTGTAGGGGTCACACATCATGACGTAAGGACTACAAATAAAATGGCGGAATCTAAAAAAAAAAAAAAACATTTAAATGGCGGCCGGATAGGTCGTATATTTACTTTTGTTTTTAACTCTGGCTTAGGCCACGCCCACTATATTCCCTGAATAGATGGTACATTTAGGCCACGCCCCATTTTTTACATCATTCCCCCCTCAAACCTCTGCTAGCCCCCCTTATTAGATGTTACTTTTTACTACTAACTACAAAAAAGATGGCGGACATATTAAAAATCTACTAGAGAAAATACCAACTTCTGCCTGTAGGGGTCACACATCATGACGTAAGGACTACAAATAAAATGGCGGAAATCAGAGAAAATAAAAAACAAAACAAAAAGGCGGCCGGATAGGAGGTATATTTACTTTCGGTTTTAACTCTGGCTTAGGCCACGCCCACTATATCCCCTAAACAGGTGGTACATTTAGGCCACGCCCCGTTTTTTATGTCATTCCCCCCTCAAACCGCTGCTAGCCCCCCTTATTAGATGTTGCTTATTACTACTAAGTACAAAAAAGATGGCGGACACATTAAAAAACTACAAGAGAAAATACCAACTTCTGCCTGTAGGGGTCACACATCATGACGTAAGGACTACAAATAAAATGGCATAATCAAAAAAAAAAAAAGTCAAAAAAATGGCGGCCGGAAAGGACGTATATTTACTTACGGTTTTAATTCTGGTTTAGGCCACGCCCACTATATGCCCTGAACAGATCGTCCATTTAGGCCACGCCCTATTTTTCATGTCATTTCCCCCCTCCTGAAAATCCCCCCTCAAACCTCCGCTAGCCCCCCTTATTAGATGTTACTTATTACTACTAAGTACAAAAAAGATGGCGGACACGTTAAAAAACTACCAGAGAAAATACCAACTTCTGCCTGTAGGGGTCACACATCATGACGTAAGGACTACAAATAAAATGGCATAATCAAAAAAAAAAAATGTCAAAAAAATGGCGGCCGGAAAGGACGTATATTTACTTACGGTTTTAATTCTGGTTTAGGCCACGCCCACTATATGCCCTGAACAGATCGTCCATTTAGGCCACGCCCTATTTTTCATGTCATTTCCCCCCTCCTGAAAATCCCCCCTCAAACCTCTGCTAGCCCCCCTTATTAGATGTTACTTATTAATACGAACTACAAAAAAGATGGCGGACACTTTAAAAAACTACAAGAGAAAATACCAACTTCTGCCTGTAGGGGTCACACATCATGACGTAAGGACTACAAATAAAATGGCGGAATATTTTTTATTTTTTTTAAAGGCCGGATAGGACGTTTATTTACTTTCGGTTTTGATTCTGTCTTAGGCCATGCCCACTATATTCCTCGATTAAATGGTACATTTAGGCCACGCCTTGTTTTTACGTCATTCCCCCCTCAAACCTCCGCTAGCCCCCCTTATTAGATGTTACTTATTACTACTAACTACAAGAAAGATGGCGGACACATTCAAAATCTAACAGAGAAAATACCAACTTCTGCCTGTAGGGGTCACACATCATGACGTAAAAACTGCAAATAAAATGGCGGAATTAATTAAAAAAAAATGGCGGCCGGATAGGACGTATATTTACTTTTGGTTTTAATTATGGCTTAGGCCACGCCCACTATATCCCCTGAACAGGTGGTACATTTAGGCCATGCCCCGTTTTTTACGTCATTTCCCCCCTCAAACCTCTGCTAGCCCCCCTTATTAGATGTTGCTTATTACTACTAACTACAAAAAAGATGGCGGACACATTAAAAAACTACAAGAGAAAATAACAACTTCTGCCTGTAGGGGTCACACATCATGATGTAAGGACTACAAATAAAATGGCAGGATTTAAAAAAAAAAGTTTAAAAAAAATGGCGGCCGGATAGGACGTATATTTACTTTTGGTTTTAACTCTGGCTTAGGCCACGCCCACTATATCCCCTGAATAGATGGTACATTTAGGCCACGCCCCGTTTTTTACGTCATTCCCCCCTCAAACCTCCGCTAGCCCCCCTTATTAGATGTTGCTTATTACTACTAACTACAAAAAAGATAGCGGACATATTAAAAATCTACTAGAGAAAATACCAACTTCTGCCTGTAGGGGTCACACATCATGACGTAAGGACTACAAATAAAATGGCGGAATTAAATTATTATTATTTTTTTTTTAAATGGCAGCCAGATAGGACGTATATTTAGTTTTGGTTTTAACTCTGGCTTAGGCCACACCCACTATATCCGCACAATAATTTACACTAATATACACACAAATACTAATATACACACAAATACACATGAATATACACACTCATACACACAAATACACACACAGATACACACTAATACACACAAATACACAAGAATGCACACCACTACACACAAATACTAATATACACACTAATACACGAGAATGCACCCCAATACACACTAATATACACATCAATACATACTAATATACACACTAATACACAAGAATGCACCCCAATACACACTAATATATACATCAATACACACTAATATACACACTCATACACACAAATACTAATATACACACTAATACACAAGAATGCACCCCAATACACACTAATATACACATCAATACACACTAATATACACACTCATACACACAAATACTAATATACACACTAATATACAAGAATGCACACTATTATACAAAAATACTAATATACACACTAATACACAAGAATGCACACTATTATACACAAATACTAATATACACACTAATACACAAGAATGCACCCCGATACACACTAATATATACATCAATACAGACTAATATACACACTCATACACACAAATACACAAGAATGCACCCCAATACACACTAATATACACATCAATACACACTAATATACACACTCATACACACAAATACTAATATACACAATAATACACAAGAATGCACACTATTATACACAAATACTAATGTACACACTAATACACAAGAATGCACACTATTATACACAAATACTAATATACACACTAATACACAAGAATGCACACTATTATACACAAATACTAATATACACACTAATACACAAGAATGCACACTATTATACACAAATACTAATATACACACTAATACACAAGAATGCACACCACTACACACAAGTATTAATATACACGCTAATACACACACGCACACACACACACACACACACGCTATGTCATTCCCCCCTCAAACCTCTGCTAGCCCCCCTTATTAGATGTTACTTATTACTACTAACTACAAAAAAGATAGCGGACACATTAAAAAACTACCAGAGAAAATACCAACTTCTGCCTGTAGGGGTCACACATCATGACGTAAGGACTACAAATAAAATGGCGGAATCTAAAAAAAAATAAAAACATTTAAATGGCGGCCGGATAGGTCGTATATTTACTTTTGTTTTTAACTCTGGCTTAGGCCACGCCCACTATATTCCCTGAATAGATGGTACATTTAGGCCACGCCCCATTTTTTACATCATTCCCCTCTCAAACCTCTGTTAGCCCCCCTTATTAGATGTTACTTTTTACTACTAACTACAAAAAAGATGGCGGACATATTAAAAATCTACTAGAGAAAATACCAACTTCTGCCTGTAGGGGTCACACATCATGACGTAAGGACTACAAATAAAATGGCGGAAATTAGAGAAAATAAAAAACAAAACAAAAAGGCGGCCGGATAGGAGGTATATTTACTTTCGGTTTTAACTCTGGCTTAGGCCACGCCCACTATATCCCCTAAACAGGTGGTACATTTAGGCCACGCCCCGTTTTTTATGTCATTCCCCCCTCAAACCGCTGCTAGCCCCCCTTATTAGATGTTGCTTATTACTACTAAGTACAAAAAAGATGGCGGACACATTAAAAAACTACAAGAGAAAATACCAACTTCTGCCTGTAGGGGTCACACATCATGACGTAAGGACTACAAATAAAATGGCATAATCAAAAAAAAAAAAAGTCAAAAAAATGGCGGCTGGAAAGGACGTATATTTACTCACGGTTTTAATTCTGGTTTAGGCCACGCCCACTATATGCCCTGAACAGATCGTCCATTTAGGCCACGCCCTATTTTTCATGTCATTTCCCCCCTCCTGAAAATCCCCCCTCAAACCTCCGCTAGCCCCCCTTATTAGATGTTACTTATTACTACTAAGTACAAAAAAGATGGCGGACACATTAAAAAACTACAAGAGAAAATACCAACTTCTGCCTGTAGGGGTCACACATCATGACGTAAAAACTACAAATAAAATGGCGGAATTAATTTTAAAAAAATGGCGGCCGGATAGGACGTATATTTACTTTTGGTTTTAATTATGGCTTAGGCCACGCCCACTATATCCCCTGAACAGGTGGTACATTTAGGCCATGCCCCGTTTTTTACGTCATTTCCCCCCTCAAACCTCTGCTAGCCCCCCTTATTAGATGTTACTTATTACTACTAACTACAAAAAAGATGGCGGACACATTAAAAAACTACAAGAGAAAATAACAACTTCTGCCTGTAGGGGTCACACATCATGATGTAAGGACTACAAATAAAATGGCAGGATTAAAAAAAAAAAGTTTAAAAAAAATGGCGGCCGGATAGGACGTATATTTACTTTTGGTTTTAACTCTGGCTTAGGCCACGCCCACTATATCCCCTGAATAGATGGTACATTTAGGCCACGCCCCGTTTTTTACGTCATTCCCCCCTCAAACCTCCGCTAGCCCCCCTTATTAGATGTTGCTTATTACTACTAACTACAAAAAAGATAGCGGACATATTAAAAATCTACTAGAGAAAATACCAACTTCTGCCTGTAGGCGTCACACATCATGACGTAAGGACTACAAATAAAATGGCGGAATTAAATTATTATTATTTTTTTTTTTAAATGGCAGCCAGATAGGACGTATATTTAGTTTTGGTTTTAACTCTGGCTTAGGCCACGCCCACTATATCCGCACAATAATTCACACCAATACACACTAACATACACACAAATACACACGAATATACACACTCATACACACACAAATACACACTAATATACACACGAATATACACACTCATACACACACAAATACACACTAATATGCACTAATACACACAAATACTAATATACACACAAATACACAAGAATGCACACCACTACACACAAATACTAATATACACACTAATACACAAGAATGCACCCCAATACACACTAATATACACATCAATACATACTAATATACACACTAATACACAAGAATGCACCCCAATACACACTAACATACACATCAATACATATTAATATACACACTCATACACACAAATACTAATATACACACTAATACACAAGAATACACCCCAATACACACTAATATACACATCAATACACACTAATATACACACTAATACACACAAATACACACTAATATGCACTAATACACACAAATACTAATATACACACAAATACACACAAATACTAATATACACACAAATACACAAGAATGCACACCACTACACACAAATACTAATATACACACTAATACACAAGAATGCACCACAATACACACTAATATACACATCAATACATACTAATATACACACTAATACACAAGAATGCACCCCAATACACACTAACATACACATCAATACATACTAATATACACACTCATACACACAAATACTAATATACACACTAATACACAAGAATGCACCCCAATACACACTAATATACACATCAATACACACTAATATACACACTCATACACACAAATACACACTAATATGCACTAATACACACAAATACTAATATACACACAAATACTAATATACACACAAATACACAAGAATGCACACCACTACACACAAATACTAATATACACACTAATACACAAGAATGCACACTATTATACACAAATACTAATATACACACTAATACACAAGAATGCACACTACTACACACAAATACTAATATACACACTAATACACAAGAATGCACCCCAATACACACTAATATATACATCAATACACACTAATATACACACTCATACAAACAAATACTAATATACACACTAATACACAAGAATGCACACTATTATACACACAAATGCACACCAATACACACAAATACTAATATACACGTTCATACACACTAATACACAAGCATGCACACTAATACACACTAATATACACAAATACTAATATACACACTCATACACACGAATACGCAATAACACACAATACTTCACACCAATACACACTAATATACACACAAATACTAAAATACACACAAATACAAATTAATATACACACTGACACACAAATACACACTAATATGCAATAAAACACACAAATACTAATATACACACTAATACACAAGAATGCACACCACTACAAAAAGTATTAATACACACGCTAATACACACACACACACACACACACACACGCTACGTCAGTCCTCCCTCAAACCTCTGCTAGCCCCCCTTATTAGATGTTACTTATTACTACTAACTACAGAAAAGATGGCGGACACATTAAAAAACTACAAGAGAAAATACCAACTTCTGCCTGTAGGGGTCACAAAACATAACTACAAAAAACTAAACAAAACGGCGGCCGGATAGGACGTACATTTACTTTCCTTTTTTAATTCTGGTTGAGGCCACGCCCACTGCGTGTGACGTCAACTCCCACTTAGCCCCCTGAATAGGTGGTGCATTTAGGCCACGCCACATTTTTGACATCACCCCCTGAAACTCCCCCCGCTGGCCCCCCCTTAATTGGTGTTACTTATTACTACTGCCAACAGGTAACTTTCTAGAACAGGGGTCTGCAACCCGCGGCTCTTTGACCACTCTGATGCGGCTCAGCTGCATACTTGCCGACCCTCCCGATTTTCCTGGGAGACTTCCGGGTTTCAGTGCCTCTCCCAGAAATCTCCCGGGGCAAATATTCTCCGATTTTCACCCAAACAACAATAATAAGGGCGTGCCGTGATGGCACAGCATTTAGCGCCCTCTACAACCTGTACAAACAGCGTGCCAGCCCAGCCACATGTTGCATGCAGCTTCTGCTCGCACACATAAGTGACGGCAAGGCATACTTGGTCAACAGCCATACAGGTCACACTGAGGGTGGCCGTACAAACAACTTTAACACTGTTACAAATATGCGCCACACTGTGAACCCACACCAAACAAGAATTTCGGGAGAACATCCGCACCGTAACACAAAATAAACACAACAGAACAAATACCCAGAATCCCATGCATCCCTAACTCTTCCGGGCTACATTATACACCCCGCGCTGTTTGTACAGGTTGTCGAGGGCACTAATTGCTGTGCCATCACGGTACGCCCTTATTATTGTTATTTGGGTGAAAATCAGCAGACATTCGATAGAATAGTTGCCCTGAAATTCGGGAGTCTCCCGGAAAAATCGGGAGGGCTGTCAAGCGCCATTCATATAAAACCCGCGGGCCGTATTAACATTACATTTTCATATTAAGGTGCGGGCCGCGTGTCTGAGACCCCTGGTTTATACATAGCACAAAGCAAAAAAAAAAAACTTTGTATGCAGTGTTATTTCATTTTAAATTTCAAGAGTTTTGTGGCTCCCATTGTTTTCTTTATTTTGTGAAACTGGTCAAAATGGCTCTTTGAGTGATAAAGGTTGCCGACCCCTGTTCTAGAACAATCCTCAGCGGATGCTCGCGCTCGCTAAGCTAATGGAGGCCTACCACACTTCATCATGCCGACTTCGTAGCACTTTCGCAGGCGGCAGGCTTGGCAGCTTTTGCGGCGGTTCTTGTCGATGGTGCACTGGTTGGTGGCGGGACAGATGTAGTCGTTGTGGCCTGCACGCCAGCAAAGGGGAACGGGTCGCAGTTAGGAGAGGGAAGCGTGGAGGGGACGGGGGGGGGGTTTACACAGACAACAGCTCTGACCTTGGATGCTCCTCTTAAAGAAGGCTTTGCAGCCCTCACATGACCACACCCCGTAGTGGTAGCCCGAGGCGTAGTCGTGGCACACGGCACAGAAGTGAGTGTCCGACTTGCCGCCGCCGTCCTCGGAACGCTTCCCCGCCAGTTTGGGACAGCTGCAAAAAAAACAGGACAGTGCGAAATCAAGACGTTTGCTTGGCCATCCGGCTGTCAGTCCTCTGGGAACTCAGCTGACGGCTGACATGATGGCTCCGGAGCAATTTCTCCCAGCGCGAAGACGAGCTGACAAGCGGCCGATAAGTAACCATTATCTACTCGCTTAACAACATCACTTCTCATTTATACTCTGAAGAAATCTTCACATATTCGCCACAGGGCCCGGGACCAGCTGTTGTCCCCGGGGGTTCTAGACCCATGACTTGGTTGTCATCATGGAAAGCCCCACTCTACATAGCAACTGACCATGTGGTCAGAGTTGGAATTGGCCTAAAACACATTCTAAGATATTCATATGCCCCCAATTCGTCACGTTTCATGTGTCGGACAAACTGCGACGAATGGGGCCATAGGAATCCCCTTCCTCCTGCATTTCTAGAAAAATAACCAGGGTTCCTGGTTCCAAAATTACGAGGATCTCTCGGTTCCAAAATGACCTAGATCTCTTTGTTTTAAAATCACCTGGATCTCTTTGTTTGTAATTTACCTGGATCTTTTCATTCCAAAATGACCAAGGTATCTTAAGTTTCATATACACCAGGGTATTTTGGTGACAACATGACCTAAATGTCTTACGGGAGTTCCAAAATTACCTGGATTGTTTTAGTTGTAAAATCATAGATATTAGGATCGCTTGGTCCCCAAGTTAAGAGTTCTTACAAGTACTGTGCAGATACTTTTGGAACCAAGAAATCCTGGTCATTTGGAACCAAAAGATCCTGGTCATTTTGGAACCAACAGATCCTGTTCATTTTGGTACCAAGAGATCCTGGTCATTTTGGTACCAAGAGATCCTGGTCATTTTGGAACCAAAAGATCCTGGTCATTTTGGTACCAAGAGATCCTGGTCATTTTGGTACCAAGAGCTCTTGGTCATTTTGGTACCAAGAGATCCCGGTCATTTTGGTACCAAGAGATCCTGGTCATTTTGGAACCAACAGATCCTGTTCATTTTGGAACCAACAGATCCTGTTCATTTTGGTACCAAGATATCCTGTTCATTTTGGTACCAAGAGATCCTGGTCATTTTGGTACCAAGAGATCCTGGTCATTTTGGTACCAAGAGATCCTGGTCATTTTGGAAAGAAAATATGCTGTTCATTTTGGAACCAAGAGATCCTGTTCATTTTGGTACCAAGAGATTCTGGTCATTTTGGTACCAAGAGATCCTGGTCATTTTGGTACCAAGAGATCCTGGTCATTTTGGAACCAAGAGATGCTGTTCATTTTGGAACCAAGAGATCCTGGTCATTTTGGTACCAAGAGATCCTGGTCATTTTGGTACCAAGAGATCCTGGTCATTTTGGTACCAAGAGATCCTGGTCATTTTGGTACCAAGAGATCCTGTTCATTTTGGTACCAAGAGATCCTGGTCATTTTGGTACCAAGAGATCCTGGTCATTTTGGTACCAAGAGATCCTGGTCATTTTGGAACCAAGAGATGCTGTTCATTTTGGTACCAAGAGATCCTGGGCATTTTGGTACCAAGAGATCCCGGTCATTTTGGTACCAAAAGATCCTGGTCATTTTGGAACCAACAGATCCTGTTCATTTTGGAACCAACAGATCCTGTTCATTTTGGTACCAAGAGATCCTGTTCATTTTGGTACCAAGAGATCCTGGTCATTTTGGTACCAAGAGATCCTGGTCATTTTGGTACCAAGAGATCCTGGTCATTTTGGAAAGAAAATATGCTGTTCATTTTGGAACCAAGAGATCCTGTTCATTTTGGTACCAAGAGATTCTGGTCATTTTGGTACCAAGAGATCCTGGTCATTTTGGTACCAAGAGATCCTGGTCATTTTGGAACCAAGAGATGCTGTTCATTTTGGAACCAAGAGATCCTGGTCATTTTGGTACCAAGAGATCCTGGTCATTTTGGTACCAAGAGGTCCTGGTGATTTTGGTACCAAGAGATCCTGGTCATTTTGGTACCAAGATATCCTGTTCATTTTGGTACCAAGAGATCCTGGTCATTTTGGTTCCAAGAGATCCTGGTCATTTTGGAAAGAATATATGCTGTTCATTTTGGAACCAAGAGATCCTGTTCATTTTGGTACCAAGAGATCCTGGTCATTTTGGTACCAAGAGATCCTGGTCATTTTGGTACCAAGAGATCCTGGTCATTTTGGAACCAAGAGATGCTGTTCATTTTGGAACCAAGAGATCCTGGTCATTTTGGTACCAAGAGATCCTGGTCATTTTGGTACCAAGAGCTCCTGGTCATTTTGGTACCAAGAGATCCTGTTCATTTTGGTACCAAGAGATCCTGGTCATTTTGGAACCAACAGATCCTGTTCATTTTGGAACCAACAGATCCTGTTCATTTTGGTACCAAGATATCCTGTACATTTTGGTACCAAGAGATCCTGGTCATTTTGGTACCAAGAGATCCTGGTCATTTTGGAAAGAATATATGCTCTTCATTTTGGAACCAAGAGATCCTGTTCATTTTGGTACCAAAAGATCCTGGTCATTTTGGTACCAAGAGATCCTGGTCATTTTGGTACCAAGAGATCCTGGTCATTTTGGAACCAAGAGATGCTGTTCATTTTGGAACCAAGAGATCCTGGTCATTTTGGTACCAAGAGATCCTGGTCATTTTGGTACCAAGAGCTCCTGGTCATTTTGGTACCAAGAGATCCCGGTCATTTTGGTACCAAGAGATCCTGGCCATTTTGGAACCAACAGATCCTGTTCATTTTGGTACCAAGATATCCTGTTCATTTTGGTACCAAGAGATCCTGGTCATTTTGGTACCAAGAGATCCTGGTCATTTTGGTACCAAGAGATCCTGGTCATTTTGGAAATAATATATGCTGTTCATTTTGGAACCAAGAGATCCTGTTCATTTTGGTACCAAGAGATTCTGGTCATTTTGGTACCAAGAGATCCTGGTCATTTTGGTACCAAGAGATCCTGGTCATTTTGGAACCAAGAGATGCTGTTCATTTTGGAACCAAGAGATCCTGGTCATTTTGGTACCAAGAGATCCTGGTCATTTTGCAAATAATACATGCTGTTCATTTTGGAACCAAGAGATCCTGTTCATTTTGGTACCAAGAGATCCTGGTCATTTTGGTACCAAGAGATCCTGGTCATTTTGGAACCAAGAGATGCTGTTCATTTTGGAACCAAGAGATCCTGGTCATTTTGGTACCAAGAGATCCTGGTCATTTTGGTACCAAGAGATCCTGGTCATTTTGGTACCAAGAGATCCTGGTCATTTTGGTACCAAGAGATCCTGTTCATTTTGGTACCAAGAGATGCTGTTCATTTTGGAACCAACAGATCCTGGTCATTTTGGTACCAAGAGATCCTGGTCATTTTGGTACCAAGAGATCCTGGTCATTTTGGTACCAAGAGATCCTGGTCATTTTGGAACCAAGAGATGCTGTTCATTTTGGAACCAAGAGATCCTGGTCATTTTGGTACCAAGAGATCCTGGTCATTTTGGTACCAAGAGATCCTGGTCATTTTGGAACCAAGAGATGCTGTTCATTTTGGTACCAAGAGATCCTGGTCATTTTGGTACCAAGAGATCCTGGTCATTTTGGTACCAAGAGATCCTGGTCATTTTGGTACCAAGAGATCCTGGTCATTTTGGAACCAAGAGATGCTGTTCATTTTGGAACCAAGAGATCCTGGTCATTTTGGTACCAAGAGATCCTGGTCATTTTGGAAAGAATATATGCTGTTCATTTTGGAACCAAGAGATCCTGTTCATTTTGGTACCAAGAGATCCTGGTCATTTTGGTACCAAGAGATCATGTTCATTTTGGTACCAAGAGATCCTGGTCATTTTGGTACCAAGAGATCCTGGTCATTTTGGAACCAAGAGATGCTGTTCATTTTGGAACCAAGAGATCCTGGTCATTTTGGTACCAAGAGATCCTGGTCATTTTGGTACCAAGAGATCCTGGTCATTTTGGTACCAAGAGATCCTGTTCATTTTGGTACCAAGAGATCCTGGTCATTTTGGTACCAAGAGATCCTGGTCATTTTGGAACCAAGAGATGCTGTTCATTTTGGAACCAAGAGATCCTGGTCATTTTGGTACCAAGAGATCCTGGTCATTTTGGTACCAAGAGATCCTGGTCATTTTGGTACCAAGAGATCCTGGTCATTTTGGAACCAAGAGATGCTGTTCATTTTGGAACCAAGAGATCCTGTTCATTTTGGAACCAAGAGATCCTGTTCATTTTGGTACCAAGAGATCCTGGTCATTTTGGTACCAAGAGATCCTGGTCATTTTGGTACCAAGAGATCCTGGTCATTTTGGTAAGGCTCATTTGGAGGGTGGGCTAAATGGGTGTTGACGACGGTGCCATCGTGCGTCAATATTGTCACGTTTTAAAAATGACCAGGACCTCTTGGGTCCAAAATGACCCGGATTTAAGGGCACAGCCCCCCCTAGGGGGTTCTTCTTTCAGCATTAATTAAACCAAGTACTAAAATCAGGCAATACAGTGGAACCTGGATTTACGAACCCCTCTATTTACGAACTTCTGGATCGGCCTAAGTATGCAAACCATTTCTCTGTGGACAAACACTTCACTCGGTCAATCTTTTTCAGGCCTGCAGACAAAAAGCCAACAGACCAGCCTAGAAAAAAAAGGAAATCCCTGGGGATTAAGAAAAAATACTATTTCCGAGGAGTACTGTACAGTAATGGCGCTCGCAAGACTGACAGAGTAGGCTCCGTGACTGCGCCACAGCAAGTTTTAAATGTGAAAAATGTGCCAGAGCAGACCTATTGTACAGCGAAGAAAACATAGGACAGGTATCCCGCCTTAAACACGGAAGAGAGACCCTGTCTTTCTCACTCCCTCTGTCAATCAGCTCCTTTCATTAATTTCATTACTTTTTAAAAATGTTTATTTTGTCGCCATATGATTGTTAAAGTTAAGGATTTCTGATCGTTTGTGAGGGCCAGAGCAGCACTTCAAGCACAGTTCTGCTTGTTTTTAAAGGCTGGAACCCATGATTCATATTTACATAGTTTTGTTTTTCTGGGGAACTCTGCTTCACCATGCAAACTTTTTGATTTACGAACCATTATCAAGAACCAATTAAAGTTCGGAAATCGAGGTTCCACTGTCGAAAAGTTCCAAGTTCCAAAACACGAGATGTACGTACTTAAACTGTAAGATGTAAAACCCAAGACAACCAGAACGCATTCCTTGAATGTTTTATGTGTTCCAGTAGAGTTTAGCCACGATTAATCGATTCAATCGATTAGAAAAAAGATTTCATGAATATTCTGTTGCTTCGAATACCGGTAATCGTTTAATCAAATCTGGGCCGTACTTTAAATTTGCGGACATAGTTCAATTCAATGATCGGTAGCCCTCTTGGGCTACCAAGGGAATAAGGGAAGAACTGTTCCGGACTCGACAATTAAGGACTGCACATCTGACGCACAGAGACTAACATAAGGACCTTCTAGAAAGTCTTTGTTTAGGTTCTACTGGGTCATGTACCTGCTGTGGTTGAGTCCTTTAGCGTCCATCCAGTGTGGGCTAGCGTCCTTGTAGACCAGAGGCGGAGGACAGCGAAGGCCCAGCGAGGACTCGTTATGTCCGTGCGAGGACCAGAAGGCGGAGGGACTAAGTGACGGGCACATCGAGGACGGACTGTCGCTGATGGACGGCCGGGCGTAGCCGTACGGGCTGTAGAAGGGCAAAGGTCCGTGTGCGTAGTCCTGGTTACAGTCCGTGTAGGGTGAGCTGATGCACAGCGTGTGGCCTTCCATGCCCAGCGGCGGGCTGTAGATGGAGTGCAGCAGTCCCGGGGAGCTCTTGCTGGAGTCCACCTCCTGGAGCTGAAGCAGCGGCGCCGGCTCTGTGTCCAGCCGGACAGGCGACACCATCTGAAGGCAGTCGACCATTGGACTCGGGCGATGACGACGATCCCGATGGTGGTCTAATGCATCCTCCGCCGAAGACGGGTCCTGGAAGACGCATTAAGAAAAACACTCACTACACGGTTTACGTTACACCACTATAAGACGCGGGCCTGCCCCACCTGACACTGAATCTGTGAAATAGTCCGCCAGGATGACCCTATCAGTAGGACCACTTCTTTTTCTAGAACATTTCCACTTTTTGGGACTGAAATAATAAATCCTGCAGGTTCCAAAGTTGTTCCAAAGAAAAGAAAAGTGTTGTCAGTAGTTTGGTTTTGTGGCAATGGGCGTGGAACAAATGACCGCACGCTGCAAAGTTTGTTTACAAACGGCAGCAGCACATCAAACTTGTTCCTGCATCTGAAAGCCTCCACGCTTTACGAGGCGAACAAGACCGTAGCAACAAACAAAACTCCGACCATATACCATGTCCAGAAGCACAGTAGAGAAATATCACTAAAGAAGTTGCTCTGCACAACGTCAAGATATGGTGCTCGTACAATGAAAAAGCCTGTGTTTTTCCACTCCCTTATACATATACATATACTAGGGGTGTAACGGTACGTGTATTTGTATTGAACTGTTTCGGTACGGGGTTTCCGTTTCGGTTCGGAGGTGTACCGAACAAGTTTCCACACGAACATATGAAGTAGCCGCCTAAACTAAAGTCTTAACAAGCTGCTCTGCTTTCTGCCTCTGTCTCAGCACCCAGCATTGTCCCACCCGCACAACCATCTGATTGGTTACAACATAGCGGTAACAGCCAATCAGCAGTGCGTATTCAGAGCGCATGTAGTCAGTGCTTCTGCGGTGGGATTAGCAGATAGGTGTTTAGCAGGTAAGCATCGGGCAGCGGACTCTCCCCAAATTAAAATAAACACCTCCCAGTCAACTACTAGTAACATCACTATGAGCCCGTTGACCTTCTAGAAACAAACTGCAGCTCAGCTCGCTCGCAGTCCTGGCTTGAGGTGAAGGCTAATTAGCTTTTAGTGTGTGTGTGTGTGTGTGTGTGTGTGTGTGTGTGTGTGTGTGTGTGTGTGTGTGTGTGTGTGTGTGTGTGTGTGTGTGTGTGTGTGTGTGTGTGTGTGTGACAGTAGCAGCCTAGTTTAGAATGGCAGGGTCCCTGCTATCAAATATTGATAAAAATATAACAATTACATAATAATGTTGATAAAAATATAACATTTACATAATAAAAATCAACTCCAGGCTTCCCAAAGGCTGTAATAAATTAAGCATGATGAGTTGACTTGAAACTGTTTAATGTTGCACTTTTTATATGTAGAAGAAAAGTTTTGTCATTTTATTTAATCTTGAGGCAGTTTAATGTTGATTAACGTGGGCAGAATTATTATAGTGTTCCCAATGTTAAAAGGATAAAGCCATTGTTTACAAATAAAATAACCAAAAAATGTATATTTTGTTGTTTTCTTACTGTACCGAAAATGAACCGAACCGTGACCTCTAAACCGAGGTACTTACCGAACCGAAATTTTCGTGTACCGTTACACCCCTAACATTTACTAATCGATTTTATAATTGTCCATGTCCAAGTTGTGATGCATCTAAAAACCTTGTAAATAATTTATATATGTATATATATATATATATATATATATATATATATATATTAGGGCTGCAACAACTAATCGATTAAAATCGATTATACAAATAGTTGGCGATTAATTTAGTCATCGATTCGTTGGATCTATGTGCAGAGGCAATTTGTTTTTTTTTGTTTTTTTTACATTTTTTAATTTTTATAACCTTTATTTATAAACTGCAACATGTACAAACAGCTGAGAAACAATGATCAAAATAAGTATGGTGCCAGTATGCTGTTTTTTTTCAATGAAATACTGGAAAGGATAGAAATGTAGTTTGTCTCTTTTATCCGATTATTAATCGATTAATCGAAGTAATAATCGATAGATGAATCGATTATCAAATTAATCGAACCGTGACCTCTAAACCGAGGTACGTACCGAACCGAAATTTTCGTGTACCGTTACACCCCTAACATTTACTAATCGATTTTATAATTGTCCATGTCCAAGTTGTGATGCATCTAAAAACCTTGTAAATAATATATATATATATATATATATATATATATATATATATATATATATATATATGTATATATATATATATATTAGGGCTGCAACAACTAATCGATTATAAAAATAGTTGGCGATTAATTTAGTCATCGATTCGTTGGATCTATGCGCAGAGGCAATTCGTTTTTTTTGTTTTTTTTTACTTTTTATTTTTATTTTTTTTTTATAACCTTTATTTATAAACTGCAACATGTACAAACAGCTGAGAAACAATGATCAAAATAAGTATGGTGCCAGTATGCTGGTTTTTTTCAATGAAATACTGGAAAGGATAGAAATGTAGTTTGTCTCTTTTATCCGATTATTAATCGATTGATCGAAGTAATAATCGATAGATGAATCGATTATCAAATTAATCGAACCGTGACCTCTAAACCGAGGTAGGTACCGAACCGAAATTGTTGTGTACCGTTACACCCCTAACATATACACATGTACAGTGAGGTCCACAAGTATTTACACACCCTGCAATTTTGCAAGATATCCCACTTAGAAATTTGGAAGAGGTTTGAAATGTTCATCATAGATGTATTTCCACTGTTAGAGACATCATCTAAAAAGAAAAATCCGGAAATCACATTGTATGATTTTTTTAATGATTTATTTGTAAGTTACTGGGGTTCATAAGTATTTGTACACATGAGAATCAGCAAGAATTATAACTCTCAAAGAGCTGTCAGTCTACCTTAAAAAAAAAAGTACGGATTTACCCCTCAACTAATCACCCACCCACCACCCCTTTGAGCTCATTAAAGTCACCTGTGCAGCCCACAGTCAAGAGGCCAGAGACAACATTGTAGAGCTCCACAAAGCTGGAAAAGGCTATGGGACAATTGGGAAGCAGCTTGGTGAGAATAGATCAACTGTTAGAAAATGGAAGAGGCTAAACATGACTGCTAATCTACCTTTGACTGGGGCTCCATGTAAGATCTCTCCTCGTGGGGCGTCACTCATGATAAGAAAAGTGAGGAATCAGCCAAGAACTACACGGCAGGAGCTGGTGAATGAGCTTGGACCACTGTTTCCAAGGCTACTATCAGTAGAACACTTTAAAATCCTGGTTTAAAATCATGCATCGCATGGAAGGTTCCCCTGCTTAAAGGGGAACATTATCACCAGACCTATGTAAGCGTCAATATATACCTTGATGTTGCAGAAAAAAGACCATATATTTTTTTAAACGATTTCCGAACTCTAAATGGCCGAATTTTGGCGAATTAAACGTTGTGACGTCACATCGGCAAGCAATCCGCCATTTTCTCAAACACCGAGTCAAATCAGCTCTGTTATTTTCCGTTTTTTCGACTGTTTTCCGTACCTTGGAGACATCATGCCTCGTCGGTGTGTTGTCGGAGGGTGTAACAACACAAACAGGGACGGATTCAAGTTGCACCAGTGGCCCAAAGATGCGAAAGTGGCAAGAAATTGGACGTTTGTTCCGCACACTTTACCGACGAAAGCTATGCTACGACAGAGATGGCAAGAATGTGTGGATATCCTGCGACACTCAAAGCAGATGCATTTCCAGCGATAAAGTCAAAGAAATCTGCCGCCAGACCCCCATTGAATCTGCCGGAGTGTGTGAGCAATTCAGGGACAAAGGACCTCGGTAGCACGGCAAGCAATGGCAGTTTGTTCCCGCAGACGAGCGAGCTAAACCCCCTGGATGTCTTGGCTCACACCGTCCCTTATGCCACCGAAGATGATCAAGAGAAGAATATCGACCCTAGCTTCCCTGGCCTGCTGACATCAACTCCAAAACTGGACAGATCAGCTTTCAGGAAAAGAGAGCGAATGAGGGTATGTCTACAGAATATATTAATTGATGAAAATTGGGCTGTCTGCACTCTCAAAGTGCATGTTGTTGCCAAATGTATTTCATATGCTGTAAACCTAGTTCACAGTTGTTAGTTTCCTTTAATGCCAAACAAACACATACCAATCATTGGTTAGAAGGCGATCGCCGAATTTGTCCTCGCTTTCTCCCGTTTCGCTGGCTGTCGTGTCGTTTTCGTCGGTTTCGCTTGCATACGGTTCAAACCGATATGGCTCAATAGCTTCAGTTTCTTCTTCAATTTCGTTTTCGCTACCTGCCTCCACACTACAACCATCCGTTTCAATACATGCGTAATCTGTTGAATCGCTTAAGCCGCTGAAATCCGAGTCTGAATCCGAGCTAATGTCGCTATACCTTGCTGTTCTATGCGCCATGTTTGTTTGTGTTGGCATCACTATGTGACGTCACAGGAAAATGGACGGGTGTATATAACGATGGTTAAAATCAGGCACTTTGAAGCTTTTTTTAGGGATATTGCGTGATGGGTAAAATTTTGAAAAAAACTTCGAAAAATAAAATAAGCCACTGGGAACTGATTTTTAATGGTTTTAACCCTTCTGAAATTGT
>NC_084573.2:8002500-8015000 GCF_033978685.3 Nerophis lumbriciformis
GAAACTTGTATTAGTAGATTGCACAGTACAGCACATATTCCGTGCAATTGACCACTAAATGGTGACACCCCAATAAGTTTTTCAACTTGTTTAAGTCGGGGTCCACGTTAATCAATTCATGGTAATACAATCAGCTAAACAGACTCAATAACTCCACAGTGACGTTGTGGGGAATTTACTTGGGAATTTGTGGAACTGAAACAAGACAAAAAAGAAGGCCGTTGTCAGTTAATAAGTTGATAATACTAACACAGACACGTTCTAGTATATTAGCATATTAGCAATTGCTAACAAGGATAGCTTCATTACATTGCGATAGCACGTTCAAATATGCATGAAAACACTCCTACAGACATCTGTAGGAGTGATGTAAGTAAGAATTGTTTTAGTTATATTGTAAAACTTACAAACGTTGCTTGGCACGATGAATGGAAAATCCAAACGGGTAGCAATGCTATGGACGGCTAGAAGACTGAACGGTTGAAAAGGGCACTGCAGCACCTGCAGTGGGTGAGCTTGTGCAAAACATGGCGCCATAGCAAAAACAATAAAACACCTTGTCAGCGTATTTTTCTTGTTTTGTTTTTTTCCAACTTCTTATTATGAGAAGAAAAAAATATTAATCAGCCGCACTGTCTTATAAGCCGCAGGGCTCAAAGTGTAGGAAAACAGCAGTGGCTTATAGTCTGTAATTCACGGTGGGGCGTCACAGTAGCGAAGTCATCAGCTAAAACAGCAAAAAAAACGTACTACATGAGGTAGCTCAGACTATGAGGAGCATTCCAAGCTTTGTAGGACACCTCCAAGGCAAAGGAGCGTAAAAAACAAAAAGTTTGTGGGTCCACTCAGCCTCGGGGTCATTGACACCACAGGCAACGCTCTCAGGCTCACAGGACAGGTCAAAGTGGCCTAGTCAGGACAATCAACGCTCCAACATGACTCATCACTTTTTGTATTTTGATTCATTAATTGGTATATTTTTAATATAGATGTGACGAGACCTTGTTTTGATGCCAAACATGTCAGGTTGTTGTGTAAACTCCACCTGGCGTGGCCCACTTCCTTTTAAGACACATGCGTACTTACGCTGCAATAAGTGCACTGTAGGGCTGGAAACTGCCATAAACGTTTTTTTATATTGGTCAATATTGATAATTATTGATATTGTGTGGACCGGGAGGAAAATATATTAAATGTAAACATTCTGATTTCAAATGTACGGAGCCCCTAAAGGGACATGGGGGGGGAAAAAAATTTATAATTTTTTTTTTATTATTATTATTTTTTTAGACATGTATCTTGTGCGCACGAGAAACTTTTTATAAAGTTATAAAAAAAAATGTTTTTAATTTATTTTTTTAGACATGTATCTCGTGCGCACAAGACACTTTATAAAGTTATAAAATAAAAAATTGTAAAAAATTATAACATTTTTTTTTAGACATGTATCTCGTGCGCACGAGAAACTTTTTATAAAGTTATAAAATAAAAAATTTTAAAAAATTATAACATTTTTTTTAGGCATGTACCTCGTGCGCACGAGAAACTTTTTATAAAGTTATAAAAAAAAAATTGTAAAAAATTATTTATTTATTTTTTAGACATGTATCTCGTGCGCACGAGAAACTTTTTATAAAGTTATAAAAAAAAATGTTTTTAATTTTTTTTTTTTTTTTTAGACATGCATCTCGTGCGCACGAGAAACTTTTTATAAAGTTATAAAATAAAAAATTGTAAAAAATTATAACATTTTTTTTTAGACATGTATCTCGTGCGCACGAGAAACTTTTTATAAAGTTATAAAATAAAAAATTGTAAAAAATTATAACATTTTTTTAGGCATGTATCTCGTGAGCATGAGAAACTTTTTATAAAGTTATAAAAAAAAAATTGTAAAAAATTATTTTTTTTTTTTTTTAGACATGTACCTCGTGCGCACGAGAAACTTTTTATAAAGTTATAAAAAAAGAAATCGTAAAAAATTATTATTATAATTTTTTTTTTAGACATGTATCTCGTGCGCACGAGAAACTTTTTATAAAGTTATTAAAAAAAATTGTAAAAAATTATTATTATTATTATTTTTCTAGACATGTATCTCGTGCGCACGAGAAACTTTTTATAAAGTTATAAAATAAAAAATTGTAAAAAATTATAACATTTTTTTTAGACATGTATCTCGTGCGCACAAGAAACTTTTTATAAAGTTATAAAATAAAAAATTGTAGAAAATTATTTAAAAAATTTTAGACATGTATCTTGTGCGCACGAGAAACTTTTTATAAAGTTATAAAAAAAAAAAAATTTTTTAATTATTATTATTTTTTTTTTAGACATGTATCTCGTGCGCACGAGAAACTTTTTATAAAGTTATAAAAAAAGAAATTGTAAAAAAGTATTTTTTTTTTTTTTTTAGACATGTATCTCGTGCGCACGAGAAACTTTTTATAAAGTTATAAAATAAAACATTTTAAAAAATTATAACTTTTTTTAGACATGTATCTCGTGCGCACGAGAAACTTTTTATAAAGTTATAAAAAACAAATTGTAAAGAATTATTATTATTATTATTTTTTTAGACATGTATCTCGTGCGCACGAGAAACTTTTTATAAAGCTATAAAATAAAAAATTGTAAAAATTTTTTTTTTTTTTTTTTAGACATGTATCTCGTGCGCACGAGAAACTTTTTATAAAGTTATAAAATAAAAAATTTTCAAAAATTATAACATTTTTTTTAGGCATGTATCTCGTGCGCACGAGAAACTTTTTATAAAGTTATAAAATAAAAAATTGTAAAGAATTATTATTATTTTTTTTAGACATGTATCTCGTGCGCACGAGAAACTTTTTATAAAGTTATAAAAAAAAAATGTTTTTAATTTATTTTTTTAGACATGTATCTCGTGCGCACGAGAAACTTTTTATAAAGTTATAAAATAAAAAATTGTAAAAAATTATAACATTTTTTTTAGACATGTATCTCGTGCGCACGAGAAACTTTTTATAAAGTTATAAAATAAAAAATTGTAAAAAATTATAACATTTTTTTTAGGCATGTACCTCATGCGCACGAGAAACTTTTTATAAAGTTATAAAAAAAAAATTGTAAAAAATTATTTATTTATTTTTTAGACATGTATCTCGTGCGCACGAGAAACTTTTTATAAAGTTATAAAAAAAAAAGTTTTTAATTTTATTTTATTTTTTTTAGACATGTATCTCGTGCGCACGAGAAACTTTTTATAAAGTTATAAAATAAAAAATTGTAAAAAATTATAACATTTTTTTTAGGCATGTATCTCGTGCGCACGAGAAACTTTTTATAAAGTTATAAAAAAAAAATTGTAAAAAATTTTTTTTTTTTTTTTTAGACGTACCTCGTGCGCACGAGAAACTTTTTATAAAGTTATAAAAAAAGAAATTGTAAAAAATTATTATTATTTATTTTTTTTAGACATGTATCTCGTGCGCACGAGAAACTTTTTATAAAGTTATAAAAAAAAAATTGTAAAAAATTATTATTATTATTATTATTTTTTTAGACATGTATCTCGTGCGCACGAGAAACTTTTTATAAAGTTATAAAATAAAAAATTGTAGAAAATTATAAAAAAAATTTTAGACATGTATCTCGTGCGCACGAGAAACTTTTTATAAAGTTATAAAAAAAAAATTGTAAAAAATTATTATTATTTTTTTTTAGACATGTATCTCGTGCGCACGATAAACTTTTTATAAAGTTATAAAAAAAAGAAATTGTAAAAAAATTATTTATTTATATTTTTTTTAGACATGTATCTCGTGCGCACGAGAAACTTTTTATAAAGTTATAAAATAAAAAATTGTAAAAAATAACATTTTTTTAGACATGTATCTCGTGCGCACGAGAAACTTTTTATAAAGTTATAAAAAAAAATTGTAAAAAATGATTTATTTTTGAAATTTTTGCGCACGAGAAACTTTTTATAAAGTTATTAAAAAAAAATTGTAAAAAATTATTATTATTATTATTATTTTTTAGACATGTATCTCATGCGCATGAGAAACTTTTTCGTGCGCACAAGATAGTTTCTCGTGCGCACGAGATACATGTCTAAAAAAAAAAAAAAAAAAAAAAAATTGTTTTTTTTTTTTTAAATGTTTTCCCCCATGTCCCTTTAGGGGCTCTGTACAAATTATAACCCCCTCAGCTCAGAAAGGACAGGAAATGTCAACACAAGCATGGAAAACAATTATTGTAAACACCATCGTAAAATCACAATAACACTCAACAATAACCTATCTTAATAAAGTTGGGAAAAATAAGGAATGCGAAAGAAATGCTTAATAAAGTGTAACAAAATAGTGAAAACGTAAATACTTTTTGCAGGTTTAGTGCCAGGAAGTTACAGCTGTGTTACATTTAATTTGGTCTTTTTATCTTGTTTAAGTATGGAAATTAATTTATGTTATGCAGTAATTATTATTTAAAATTATTGGACCAAATTATTATTTTAAAGTAGCACATTTGTAATATGTTGTTATTTATTTTATGTATACAGTCCTGCACTTTAGTTCCTACCTGTTGTTTCCGTACATCAGACTAGGGAACGGACGAGGGTTGAAAAGAAAAGATGAACGTGGCTAAGGACTACCGTGAAGTGAAGTGAAGTATATTTATATAGCGCTTTTCTCTAGTGACTCAAAGCACTTTTACATAGTGAAACCCAATATCTAAGTTACATTTAAACCAGTGTGGGTGGCACTGGGAGCAGGTGGGTAAAGTGCCTTGCCCAAGGACACAACAGCAGGGACTAGGATGGCAGAAGCTGGGATCGAACTTGGAACCCTCAAGTTGCTGGCACGGCCATTCTACCAACAGAGCTATACCGCCCCGGTCTGTTTGGAAAAAAAAATAAAAAATTGTACACTGTCCAGGTGACTTCCTGTTTTATCCACAATTTCTTTGCTCTCCACAGCACTCATTTTTCTCGTCTCACTCCATGCAGAGAATCAACAGTGAGACAGCAAGATGGCGCAACCAAACTTGATAGTTTGATACTCTTACCGGATTGGCTGTTCAGCGTGTCCCACCCATTGTTCAGTATATATATATATATATATATATATATATATATATATATATATATATATATATATATATATATATGTGTGTGTGTATACATATATATACATATATATATATATATATACATATATATATATACATATATATATATATATATACACACACACATTTGTGTGTATATATATATATATATATATATATATATATATATATATATATATACATATACATTTGTGTATATATGTGCGTATATACATTTATGTATTTGTGTATACTGCACATGTATATGTATATATTTGTGCGTATATACATGTATATGTATATATATGTGTTTATATGTATGTATATATATATATATATATATATATATATATATATATATATATATATACATACATATAAACACATATAGATAAAACATACAGTCTTGGTCAAAAGTTTACATACACTTGTAAAGTATACAAACAGCAATGTTAATATTTGTCGTCAATCATAATCACTCACATGAAGTTAAGAGGCCATGCCATGAAGCTGATTTGATTTGATTGTAACTTTTCTACATCATCAAAATTGATAATGTATGTTGCAGTATGTATAGTTTTGACCCAGCAGATTTGGTCACATGTTTAGTAGACCCATAATAAATTCATAGAAGAACCAAACTTCATGAATGTTTTTTGTGACCAACAAGTATGTGCTCCAATCACTCTTTCACATAAAAATTAGAGATGTAGAAATTATTGGAAACTCAGGACAGCCATGACATTATGTTCTTTACAAGTGAGACCACGACTATACATATATATAGCCGCAGGGTTCAAAGTGTAGGAAAAAAGTAGCGTCTTTTAGTCCGGAATTTACGGTGTAATCGAGATAGACACGTAATCGATATCAATAAAAGATGTGATTAATAAAACATTTGAGATATATATATATATATATATATATATATATATATATATATATATATATATATATATATATATATATATATATATATGTATATATATACACACACATGTTAACATACATATTAAAAGTTTTATTAATCACATCTTTTATTGATATCGATAATATTATTTAGCTCATTCAGGTAAGAGACTAGACGTATAAGATTTAATGGGATTTAGAGATTAGGAGTGACAGATTGTTTGGTAAACGTATAGCATAGGAATGTCCCGATCCGATATTTGGATTGGATCGGCCGCCGATATTTGCAAAAAAATGCGTATCGGCAAGGCATGGGAAAATGCCGATCCAGATCCAGCTTTTAAAAAAAACTCCGGTCCGTGTTTTCCAATGCACCGATTTAAATAATACATTCCACTTTTCTGCTGCTCCCTAATTTCTGTTCCGCATTTTCCAGCACACCTTTAACACATCCACAGGTCTGTGGATTCTCACGCAATTGCTTTTAGCTGCTGGCATTAAACGACAGGCTCTCCTCACTCTTTTCTGTGTCTCCCTCTCACAGACAGCAAGTGCACCTTCTTACACACGTCACATACTGTCACATCATACGTCACATACTGTCACGTCATACGTCACATACGTATACGCCCTCCCGCAGCAGAGAGGTAGCAGCATGGCTAACGTTAGCTGTGATGCTAGCGCAGCCGTGCGAGCAACGTTCCCTCTAAGGTGCGCGCCTGCGCAATTGCGCACTGCTCAAGCGTCCTCTGCGCACGGCAAATCTATGCCACGCACAAAATCAAATAAAAAAATAAGCGCATAACAATTTTCGACACACGGACACAACAGAGAAAACGGTTTTCGTCATCATTGTTCAAATATTGTAACGTCTGTCGAGACGCTTATCTCCATTCGGTGCCATGCGTCCACACCATCAAAATGCCGAGGCAAACATTTCCAGATCAACAACGTATGAAAAAAATAGTGATTTTTTTTTGTTGTGATTTCCTTCTCTGCATGAATGTTTAAAAGTAGCATATATTAATGCAGTATGAAGAAGAATGTTTTAATGTAGACACATAGAATCATCATACTGCTGTGATTATATGCATCAAGTGTTCATTCAAGGCTAAGGCAAAATATCGAGATATATATTGTGTATCGCAATATGGCCTTAAAATATCACAATATTAAAAAAAGGCCATATTGCCCAGCCCTAATTCATGATGCCATTTCTGTTTGTCATGTATAATTTTGTCTATTTTGTGTTTATCCTTGAATAAACAGGTCAGTTTCTTGTTACCAACCATTGTGTATTATTCAAACTCCCCTAATTCAGCTGGCTAGTTGTTATCAAGAGTACTAAAACCCTTTTCAATATGATTCTGACAACTAAGTAGGCTAAATAACTTTAAACTTTAATACATGCTCGGATAGGCCAGTATCAGTCAGTTTCGGTATCGGATCGGAAGTGCAAAAACAATATCAGTATCGGATCGGAAGTGCAAAAACCTGGATCGGGACATCCCTAGTATAGCATGTTCTATATGTTATAGTTATTTGAATGACTCTTACCATAATATGTTACGTTAACATACCAGGCACGTTCTCAGTTGGTTATTTATGCCTCATATAACGTACACTTACTCCGAAAAATACGGTAACTTACAATGGCGTTCTATTTGTATTGTTTCAGTTTCACATATTCCTCAGTAAATTCACCAAAACGTCACCGTGGAGTTATTGAGTCTGTTTAGCTGATTGGAGAGCTAGCTTGCGCAGCTAGTAAAAGCATGGCCTATTGAAATTAATTAAAATCTATTTATTCGGTTTGCCCCTCGCCCCCAAAGCACAATTTTAACATGTAACATTCTTTCGAATAAAATGACAATGACCTCTGTTTTGTTTGATCAGCCGTTTTACTGCCGTGTTACAGACACCGTTGAGGTATGTAAATACAATTTTACAATATCTTTTTGTGAAAATAACTAATTTCACAACGTATATATATAAATTATTTTTGTTGTTCTAAAATTTAGTATACCGGTGCGGTCCATAGCCTGGAAAATAGTGTATATAGATATCGTTTTATCGGTCCAGCCCATTTGTTTACTTACCGAGTGTGCGGTTTTTGACCCTAATGTTCTGTCCCATGTCTATTTCTGCCGTAGTACATTTACCGGAGACGTCATACGCAATATTTACCTTCTCCGTTTTGATGGGGGGATTGCAAACACCTGAGTTAGACCCTCCCCTTTAGCCAGGAAGTGAACCCCTCACACTAGCGGGACACAGGAGCTAATGCTAGCACGCTAGCTAACTACGCTAAAGACGATTGCTCTTGACGGGTGAAAATATCTGCCGTGGAATCCTTTTCAAAAGAGATTTTTACAGTCCTTAATGTCGAGTTGCAGTACTCGTCTCAGACACAAGGGGCACCGCGAGTAAAAGGTGCAAAAGTGGAGACGGACAACAAATGCTAACATGCTAGGTTGGAGAAGCTGTTTCCACTTTTATCTTTGGTCCCAGGTAAACAAACAGGTCTTAACAAACAGTTCCACGCCGCTCCAAGGTGCGTGGAAAGTTCTCCACCAGTCCAAAGCGGAGGCGTCCACTTACTTGTGGGTCGGGCGGCGCCGCCGAGCTCAAGCTGTCCCCCATGGACGCTTCAACTGTGGTTCCGTGAGGAGCGTTTGAGCTTTGGACGGCAAACGCCCGCCGTAAAGCGGACGGCAGGGGTCAAAGGTCACAGGCTTCATTTGTTTAGTCCACCGTGGCTTTTAAAGCACACAGACCAGTTGTTGTTTTTTTAGAACCCTGACCTCAACACTGAAGTCTAACGTAATAATCTCGATGTGTTACCAACATATTATTATTCATGTATTCATCGATCACAGGACCTCCATGGACGTAGGCCACGTCGACCACAAGCAGAAAGAACATCTGGACATTTTTTTCTCACTGCCCGTCAATAACAGCAACGAGCCCATTTGACCTTTGACCTCGGCTTTGTGTCGACATAAAAAGTGACGACAAACAGTGTGACCTTTGAGCCCTCGTGTGTTTGATGACGTTTGAAACCATCAGCTTGACGCTTGGTTGATCTTCAAAAAGATAAACGATCGATAGAGAGGGAGAGACAGAGAGAGAGAGAGATGGATAGAGAGATCGATAGATGGAGAGATTGACAGAGAGATCCATAGAGAGATCGAAAGAGAGATGGAGAGATCGACAGAGGGATGGAGAGATGGACAGAGTGATCGATAGATGGAGAGATGGAGAGATTGGCAGAGATCGATAGAAAGATTGATAGATGGATAGAGAGAGCGATAGATGGAGAGATAGATAGAGAGATAGAGAGATGGATAGATGGAGAGATCGATATATAGAGAAGTGGTGAGATCGATAGAGAGATCGATAGATGGAGAGATGGATAGAGAGATCAATAGATCGAGAGATCGATGGAGAGATGGATAGAGATGAATAGAGAGATGGAGAGATCGATAGAGAGATCGATAAAGAGATCGATAGAGAAATCGATAAAGAGATCGAGAGAGGGATGGAGAGATAAATAGAGAGATCGATAGATGGATAGAGATAGATAGAGAGATGGATAGAGAGATCGATAGAGAGATGGAGCGATGGATAAAGAGATGGAAAGATCGATGGTGAGATTGATAGAGAGATTGATAGAGAAATGGATAGAGAGATGGATAGATGGTGAGATCGATAGAGAGATTGATAGATGGAGAGATCAATAGATGGAGAGATGGATGGAGATGGATAGATAGAGAGAGAGATCAAGAGATCGATGGAGAGATGGATAGAGAGATCGATAAAGAGATCATGAAATGGGTGGAGAGATAGATAGAGAGATCGTGAGATGGATGGAGAGATAGATAGAGAGATCGATAGATGGATAGAGAGATAGTAACATGGATAGAGAGATAGATAGAGAGATCGATAGTGAGATGGAGCGATGGACAGAGAGATGGAAAGATCGATGGTGAGATTGATAGAGAGATTGATAGAGAAATGGATAGAGAGATGGTGGGAACGATAGAGAGATTGATAGATGGAGAGATCAATAGATGGAGAGATGGATGGAGATGGATAGATAGAGAGAGAGATCAAGAGATCGATGGAGAGATGGATAGAGAGATCAATAAAGAGATTGTGAAATGGATGGAGAGATAGATAGAGAGATCGTGAGATGGATGGAGAGATAGCTAGAGAGATCGATAGATGGATAGAGAGATAGTAACATGGATAGAGAGATAGATTGAGAGATCGATAATGAGATGGAGCGATGGACAGAGAGATGGTGAGATTGATAGAGAAATGGATAGAGAGATGAAGAGATCGATGAGAGATCGATAGATAGATAGATAGATAGATAGATAGATAGATAGATAGATAGATAGATAGATAGATAGATAGATAGATAGATAGATAGATAGATAGATAGATAGATAGATAGATAGATAGATAGATAGATAGATAGATAGATAGATCGATCGATCGATAGATGGATAGATAGCAAACAACTCAAGACAAACAGGGTTCTTGAGATGGAATCAAAAAGTTCAGAGTCAAACAAAGGGTTCTTGACATAGGATCAATGAGCTCAAAACAAACAATGTTCTTGAGATGGAACCAAAAAGCTTAAAAACAAATAGGATTGTTGACATAAAACAAAAACAATGAGGAGATGGAGCCAAAAGTTTCAGACCTAAAAATCTCAAAACCAACAGGGTTCTTTGCTTAAAACCAAAAACTCAAAACAATCAGGGTTCTTGAGATAGAATCAAAAAGTTCAGAACCAAAGAGCTAAAAACTAACAGTGTTCTTGAGATCGAAGCGAAAAGTTCAGAAGAGAGCCAAAGGGTTAAAAAAACTGAGTTCTTGAGGTGGAAGCAAAGAGCTCAAAACAAACTGGGTTCTTGACATATAACCACAATATTTTATAACTTAACAAATATTTTAAAACCAAAGGTGTTCTTGAGATGGAACCAACAAGCTCAAAACCAACAGGGTTCTTCACTTGAAACCAAAAACTCAAAACAAGCAGGGTTATTGAGAAGTTCAGAACCAAAGAGCTCAAAACTAACAGTGTTCTTAAGATAGAAGCAAAATGTTCAGAAGAGAGACAAAGGGTTAAAAAAAAAAACGAGAGTTCTTGAGATGGAACCGAAGAGTTCAAAACAAACATGGTTCTCGTCTCGACATAAACCCAAACAGTTTGAAAAATTCCAAAAAAAATCCCTTGGCCGGTACGGTTTAAAAACGAATAGTGACCTTGACGTTCAGGACCTGGTGAAAACAAGAGACGGCAAACACGTCACAGATGGAACTTTGACCCCGGCTACTACGTCAGCCAGCTGGTGTTGGATTACTCAAAAGCAATAGGTTTCTTGACGTCAAGGAACAACGTGGAACATGGAATATTTTGAGGACTGTTCCAGATAAATCCGCCATTGAAAACATCACCAGTCGGGTTCTCGCTACATCTAATGTCCCATCTCTTTCAAAATCAACAGGGCTCTTGACACATAGCCCCACTTTGCCTGGTGAGGGCGTGCGGGTGTCGCCACCTTCTGCGGGAGGCAACCAGGAAGAGTCGAGCATGGTGACCTCGGCCATGTTTCGCTGGAATGTCTTTCAAGCGGCGGGAGAGGATGTGCTTATTTGTGGCCGCCGCAGGACTTTCCTCCTTCCTCCGTCCTCCACTCCTCCGCAGCCAGCTATTCACGGGGGCCTCAAGGCCGCCGCGCTGCTCCACTTCCTCGCCTCGCTAGGCTCCGCCCCCTCCCCTCTCCGCCAAGCACATAGTCCAAACGATGAAGTCACCGGCGGCTGCGGCTCAAGATTGGACTGGAATTCAAAACACGGCGACTCGAAGGTGCTTCGAAACCCACAGACCCGACACCTGCCACTCGAGCCACTGATTAATCACTAACAGAAGACATCAACCAATAAAAACGCGATGATCCCATTTCAAACAAGTTTATTTCACCAATTGCATTGTCTTTCTGAAATAAGCAGGGGCGTCCATGGTAACGTTGCTTGGATGGCAACATATGTTGCTCCAAAATCTGTATGTACCTCTCAGCATTAATGGCGCCTTCATATATGTGTAAGTTACCCATGTCTTGGGCACTAATACACCCCCATACCATCACAGATGCTGGCTTTTCAACTTTGCGCCTATAACAATCCGGATGGTTCTTTTCCTCTTTGGTCCGGAGGACACGACGTCCACAGTTTCCAAAAACAATTTGAAATGTGGACTCGTCAGACCACAGAACACTTTTCCACTTTGTATCAGTCCATCTTAGATGAGCTCAGGCCCAGCGAAGCCGACGACGTTTCTGGGTGTTGTTGATAAACGGTTTTCGCCTTTCATAGGAGAGTTTTAACTTGCACTTACAGATGTAGCGACCAACTGTAGTTACTGACAGTGCGTTTCTGAAGTGTTCCTGAGCCCATGTGGTTATATCCTTTACACACTGATGTCG